>NC_135875.1:15878659-16048659 GCF_031162955.1 Sander vitreus | reverse complement strand
ACAGGGCCCAGGATGTATTTTGGCTTTCAACATGTACACACAAGTGTGCGATACAGACGCAGAGACACACCAACTCTCCTACACACAAACGGGGTGGGGTAGCAATGAGGGGCTCAGTTAATGGCTTTTAAATTTCCACTGAGTGAGTGACTTACAACTGTGGAGGAGCACAGCTGTTCCTGATTTGGGGAACAAAGAGGGGGGAACGGCAGCGATCTGAGAGACTGGACTGGGCTGCTCTCATTTAATGGGATAAATTCTCCCAGGAATGACACAGATGTGTGTGTGTGTGTGTGTGTGTGTGTGTGTGTGTGTGTGTGTGTGTGTGTGTGTGTGTGTGTGTGTGTGTGTACATGTATTTGTATATTTCCACACTTGCCTGTAAGTATCTGTGGTCATCCTTCATGTACTTAACTTTGCTGTATGAAGTCTCCTTTGTGTGCATGTTGGTGCATGTGTGTATTTGTGCGTGGGAGGCTGGGAGGGCAACGAGATACGTCTGCGTCTACAGCCATAGATCACGGCCACAGAGCAAGCGACTGAGCTGTGCGATAGTGAAGGCCAACTCGTTTGGGAATAAACTGGAGTTGGAGAGGCGGGGAGAGAGGGAGATGAGGCTCAGATGCGTGAGATTTAATGCCGGGAGAGAGGAAGAGAGATGAAGAGAAAGAGTGAGAGAGAGAGCGATAGAAAGAGAGAGGAGGAGAAAGGAGATTAAGGCCAGAGCTCATCTAAGCATGTCAATAAAAGCTGAAAAATCTAACGTCAGCCAGGTGGAAAAAATCCAACTTGCTTTGATCAAAGACTTTACATTTCAGGCAGACAACAACACAGCAGGTTTAAACACAGCCTCGCATGAAAACTCTC
Organism: Sander vitreus; assembly: GCF_031162955.1. NCBI lineage: Eukaryota > Metazoa > Chordata > Actinopteri > Perciformes > Percidae > Sander > Sander vitreus. Next base: position 16,047,792 of record NC_135875.1, on the reverse strand, counting down.
TGCTTCTTTATGTCAAACTTTTTATAGTGGCGTTCCATCTCTTGAAATACTGCTTCCTGACCCCTGCCACCCACACAATCCTCCCTCACACAAATACACACACACACACACACACACACACACACACACACACACACACACACACACACACACACACACACACACACACACACACACACACCACTTCTCTCCCCTCCAAGCAGTGCTTTGTTTCCTGCTGCTGGTGAACGCAGCCCTTTTCCTCAGAGGCCCCTTCGCTTGTAAAACATAGCAGGTCAGCGTCACATGGCTGAGGTCTAGGACACTGAAGGCTGGGGCTGGCCGTCTGCCTCGCAGAGCAGGAGTTGGGTGTCAAAGTACACATGGGTGGGGCAGCGTAGAGGGAGAAGGACAGAGACTGACAGCTAAGAGGGAAAGAGAGGCAGAAAATACAGAGAGGAAAGAAAGAAAAAGAAATAAAGAAAGTAAGGGAGGGAGAGAGGGAAGGAGGGAGGGAGGGAGGGAGGGACGAATGTTAGCAGTAAACCGATAATTCTCCCGAGAAGCTGAAACCACTAAAAGAATATAATTTCCATCCATCCCTTCATCCCCCAAAGAACACCTTTCTCAACTCTCATCTATCACCTCGTCCCAAAAACAGTGTGACTCTTTTTTTCTCAACTCAGGTCTGAGATGCTCAGTCACCCATAGACGGATGTAGACATGAATGGGAGTCTCCACACACTCCCCTTCCTCTTCCTCTATCCCCCTTCGTTTCACTGAGTGATCGGAACTGACATACATATGGAACACACTCATCCTGGTTGCACTCAAACGAGGAGGGGGGAGAACATGCAAACACGAATCCATAGACATATGCACACACATATACGTGCAGGTCTATCAATCTCCAGGGACATGCATTCGAACACAGGGAGTTCACATTTCCATCCAGGCTGTATAATGTCTGTCCATTTCTTTCATTTTAGCTTATTTTACTTCCTTTAACTTTAGTCTCTTGTCTGGTCTTGTATGTATGTCTCTTACCCAGTCTCCCTCTCTCTCTTGTTTTTGCGCTAAGCACTTGGAGTGTGTCCCCCAGACGTCTCCAGCTTTATGGGAGGCCTGTTACACTAATAGATTTCACCTTCTCTCATTCCTGCTCTCACCCTCTTTCTCATCTGCTGCCCATTATGGGCACGAGTGTCTGCTGCTCACCACAAGTTGCAGTAGCTGAATGTTCTGAGGGATTTAAATTTCTGTTGCTTTTTAAAAAAAATCTATTCCAATGAAAAACATTCAACACATTTCTAAAAGGCTTCTGGTACAAAAAAAGAGGGTGTTACAGTACAGTATACTTGCCGCCTCTGCTCAGGTGTTACTGTGCATGCAAAGATTTTGAGAAGAAAAAAACTCAACCACACTTTCTACTGTGGTCAGCTGAAGAATTTACAACCATGCTCACAGCAGTGTGAGGCTGTATTTAGCTCAAAGCAGTGCTTTGAGCTAAATGCCAGCATGCTAACTAGTTCAAAATTAATGCCATAATGTTTACCGTGTTCTTCATCTTAGTTTGGCATGTTAGCATGCTAACATTTGCTAATTAGCACTAAACACAAAGTACAGCTGAGGCTGGTGAGAATGTTTATTTTTTTTTACAGATATTTAGTCATAAACAAAAGTATTGGATTATTAATAGAATAGAATTTGGTAAAATGTTGAAAACTACTTCCTTTTTCACTTAAAAGCAATCCATCAAATTCCAGTTTCAGCCAAGAGCCTGTCAGTCTTCAAAATATGTATCACTTCATGATCAACATGCTAATGAATGCTAAAATGCATTATTTTATCAGTGATGTACATTTTGGGGCAACATTAAATATGTTATTGAACAAGTATTAATGCTTTGTTGTCTTTGTGCTGTCAGTCTATTCTGTATATGGATTTAAGTGCTGTGGTGTGCTGTTAATGTAAATGCTTATCTCTCTGTACCTACCTTTACACTGTCTGTCTAAACTTTAAAGTATGCAGGAGATGGCCAAAGTGCAGTCTGTCTATATCTGTTTTACAGCCTGACTGTGCATCTCTCAGACTTAAAGTGTCCTCTAGAATCAACGTATAACAACCACACTTATCCCTCTTCCTCCTCCCCCTTCCCCTTTGCTCCTGTCTTGCTCATCCCACATGTCACATCACATTTCCCAGGCAGCCCTAGGAAAAGGGCAGAGGCCTTATGAATTGATGTGGGTTGCTTACAAGAGCATGGCCAGGACACACACACACACACACACACACACACACACACACACACACACACACACACACACACACACACACACACACACACACACACACACACACACACACACACACACATACATACAAAGGTGAACCACAAGGGTAAGGTGACTCTGTGTACACACATTGTCCTTCACCTGTCACCTGATTTCATCTGCAGTGTGATTGTGATTCTGAACCGCAGCTTCGGTTTCCGCATACAATAAATTTTTTTATTTGTACATTTGGCACATGAAGCACACTACAATTTATACAAACACACGCAGACAAATAATTCCTTGCTTTTGTCACACTTTCTCTGACAGAGTTATGGCAACAATGCAGCGTTACACCACATCGGGCCCCAGTAGTTTTGAAAGGGAAGCTCTCACTCCCTGCCAGCCTGATCTCCACGGTAACCTGAGAACAAGCTGGGCAATGACGACACCTATTGGGGAATATGATTCATTGTTCTGCAAAGGGAGCCGTTGCAGAGAATATATGAGATGAATAACCAGTGATATTGAGTGCATTCATCATCCACTGACAGTAAATTCACAGAAGAGAATTGACATTAGCTCATAAACATCTATCACAGGCCTAGGTATTCGGCAGCACACATCTGAGTGTGGAATGCACGGCAGATGAATTAGATGCAATGGAGCAGGAGGGGACTATGTTATGATATTTTCTGTTATATATTCGCACTTCACAGTTTCCACACACACTTTCTCTCTGCCCCTCTCTCCGTCATCTATACCTTCCCATGGTGCTTCTTTGTGACTCCCGTTATTCCTGATTTATTCCCGATCTCCACAGCCTGTGTGCATTCTTTTATATGTCCAGTTAAGCAATTATCTTCTCTAATTGGTTAATGCAGGGCATAAGGGTTTGGTGTAAAGGGAAGTCCCAGGAGCCCGAGGCCTGCTTCATGCCCACCAAGATGGAAGGGAGCCAGAATATAGCCTCCACCAGGCCTCCCCCCATTGCTCCACTGGACTGGAGAATATCCAATAGGCTGCATTGCTGTGAAACTTACACTATTGTACATGAAATCTGATGGAGAGGAGCTTTGCATCCTTCAATGCTCAGACTTTAAATATTAAAAATGATTGATGTTAGGACAAATTCACATTACATGATTTTAAGTCCTCAAACCATTTTACTTAAATAATGCATCAAACCCTGGCCCATCAGCTCACAGAACAAACTCTAAGACAGGAATTATAGCATCATATCAGGCCGCCAGACCCTCTTAGAAAAACGCTCTGCGGAAAAATGGAGCAATTTTTAGAGACAGTGTCTTGAAGCTCAGTGATCCACAATGCTTCTGCATGCAGCCGTCTCCCTGAGGATGGAGAAAAACACAGGGTGGAGAGAGGAGAGATGGAGGAGAAGGAAGGGAGGGAGAAAGTGCATGTAAGTCCACAAAGCGGAGGTAAGGTGAGCAGGAGAATGATGCAGAAAGAAAATGTAGATAGGGTGTTCGGTCCTAATATAGATTCTTCTGTATAAAAGGTCAAAATGGTGAAGAAAAGGGAGTAATGTCGTCCCTTTTCTGCCTTTCTAATCTTCTCTTTGCTTCTCTCAGCCTCCCATCTTTACCATTAACAGTGGTGGAAACATACCCCATTAAAAGTAAGGGTACATAAGTATTAGCAGCAAGAATCAAATCACTAATTTGTGGAACAACTTATAGATGTTTGAAACATAACAACAGCCCCCATGTAGACGCTGTTTTTTGTCCAAAAAGGTTGGGAATCACTGGTTTAAGCTTTAGCATGCTTTGTATTTAATTTGTTTATCATTAATGTCAATTTGTTGTCTGAAAAACAACTAAGTATGGCTGTCAAATTGATGTAGTGGAGTAAAAAGCACATATTTCCCTCTGAAATGTAGTAGTACCAAATAGCATACAATGGAAATTCAATGAACTTGTACTTACTTGGAGTAAATATACATAGTTACTTTAAACCAATACTGTCAAGCACTTGTGGAGCCCAAACTCAACACAAAAACTGCCTGTTCTTTGGGAGGAGTGGGCTACCTCTGTGTTGACTGTTGACTGTGTTCTGTGTGTACTGTACCATTTTATGCTACTTTATTCTTCTATTCCGTTACAGTTCAGAGGGAAAAATTGTACTTTCTACTCCACTATCTTCATTTCACATGCAGCATTAGTTAGACACTTTACAAATTAAAATTTTACATAGACAACATATGAGTTATGAATTAAACTATCCACATTTCAAATTGTCTCCATCTTGACCAACTACAACAGAAAAATTATACTTACACATTAATGCATCAGTAATAATAGTCCAATAACTTACATTTGAATAGCATAACAGTCAGAGGAGCTATTTTACCGAATCATGAGTGCTTTTACTTGTAATAGAGTGTTTCTATATTAGAGTTTTGCCACTAAATACTTATTCCACCAGTGATTTGGATTAGTATTAAACTTTTTTCCAGAAATACCAATTCATCAATTGGTGCATCATAAATGTATTCACAGAACAAACTTCTTGTAGGATTTTGTACCAAAAGAGGTTGTTAGCATCTTCACTGTGTGAACTATATGAGTATATCTAATATTATAAATGAGAATATTCCTTGTTTCCCAACTGTCCAGCTTTTAAATAATGACTGACTGTAGGCATTGCAGTGTACAGTAGCCCTCATCTTGTAACCTAGGGATTGAATAGGGAGGGATCTTGTAATGTCTTATGTTGCTTGTTCATCAGTATTAAAAAAAAACTGCTGTATTGGAAAGTATTCGGCAGCCCTCTTCTTCTGCGATCAACAAGTAAAACATATATGTCCTTGAGCAAGGCACTGAAATCTCAAATGCTCCAGTGGAGCTGCTTAGTAGCCAGATAAGGCTTTTATCCAGCAGCATCCAGGCGTGAAAACGCGTAATGGTATGAATATCTGAAGCAAGGTGTTGCGTGATAGGTCAAATTCCCCCGCACACTGTAGCTGAAGGTTAAAGAAAGGTGTCTTCTTGTTCTTCGCCATCAGGACGTTAAGATGAAAAGATAGTGTGGTATTTCAATTTCTCCTTGTCATATCAGCTTGAACTCGCCAGCTGTGAAGGAACAGAGGTCAGGGTTCAAACTGTGACAACCGCAAATGTCAAATGACTCGTCCCCTACTGTGCCTGTCACCTTGGTTTACGGTTTAGGAAGCCACCCAACCAGTAGGAAGATATTGAAAGAAGGAGAGAGGAAGCAAAGAAGAGGGGAAGAACCCACCTGGCGAGGCTGGGCGGATGGACATATGAAAATGTGGTGTTGCGAAATAGGATATTGCATAATATGTCCCATTTTATCTCATGTCACTCACTGATGTATGTTAGTAATGCTGCTAGTAAGCAGGCAAAAAGGGGGAAGGATTTTTGGGGTGAAATGAAGAGGGGAGGGAGAACCATGGAGGCTTATGGTTCTGTCTCCGAGCAGAAGACGTGGAGTGACGGAAGTAGACAGCCAATGGGGTGTGGGCGCGGAGTGAGTGGGGGATGGGGGAGTGATGGTAGCTGTGGTGGGTGGAGGTGATGTGTGTGACGGTGGGTGGGCGAGAGCGCGGTCGGTACTGGCATTTCTACCCTGTCACATCGCGTTAGTGTGCAGCCGAGCACAACTGCTGAGCACACACTGGGCAAACCACACACACACACACACACGTTTAAATTCACAAGGACACACAGTACCTACACTTGAGTGCACACACAGACACACACTGCAATCTCCCACGAGGACCACAAGGACATCCAAAACAAGTGAGCACCGATAGAGGTTTGACAGAAAACCAGGGGAGTGCTTATTCTCCTAACTTTACTTCCATCCATCCATCCATCATTTATGCATCATAACAGCACTCTATGCATGTCATCAGCCATTGGTGGGTACAGTCATCACAGAGGAATATTGATTTGCTTTTTCTATTCTCACAAAACTGTGCACACTAAATGGAGAAAAAAAAAAGATTGGAGAAGGATAAATTAGAACCACATGAATGTCTGTCCGTCCCAAAACACTGTGTATTCATATTGGGAAAATATTGCAACCTGATGTTTTTGGCTCTGTGCTTCAGTAACACAGGCAATATCTTGTTTTGGAAAGAAGCTCTTCAAACCCAGATGTCCAGACTGCACAAAGCTACAAATGAACCATAACAATTTACTTTACCGCCGTCAAACACATTGCCGCACTGGGCGAAGACAGCAGCCAAGAAGCATCATCGTCATCAAACACAGCTATTGGGTCAGCGGGGGCAGAGCAGTCAGCTCATCCACTCTCGAGTCACTATATGCAAAATGGTTAAGTGGCCTGAGCCCAGGGGCTTATACACATCATTTTCCTCGAGAAAATGACAGAAGAAGGGATGGGAGATGAAGTGAGTTGGATGACGGTGCACCATTTACATTGCGCCATCCCTTTAGGCAGGGAGAACAGGAAGAAGTGAAGAAAGCAGATGGAGGGAAAGATGAGAGAAAGGAATAGAGACAGCAGAAATATTTGCTGCATTCATACAATCATGCACCCCATGGTTGGGGAAAGAGAGATGGGGGAGGGTACAGATGGATGGATAATGAGGAGGAGGAGATAGAGTGGCGAGGTGTGATGTGCGGTGACCCCGAGCTCTTCTCTGACGCCATAAACTTGGAGGCACGCTTTAACGGCTTTGAGCAAAGAGAGAGACATAAGCTGCCTTTGGTCACCGACTCTGTGGCTGGCTGTGTGGCAGGCCAGAGGTCAGCATGTACACACACACGTGCATAGAGCACCGTCAGCAATACAGAGGGACATGAAGGTCACGGTAACATAACCAGGCCGGGATATGTCCAACACAGTAGTACACTTCTGTTTGCATACAAAACATTGATACAAGTTTTGTTGTATACTATCACATTCACGGAGCATTTGCAGTACTCTGCATGGCTTTAGCGCAGAAGAAGGGTTTTGGTGACATCAAAGTGTTTGTGGTGTGATTTCTTTGCATTTGGAGCTTAAATGAATAGTTCAACATTTGGGAAATACACATATTTGCTTTATTAAGCCAGCAGCAGTTAGCTTAGCTCAAATAAAAGACTAGAAACAAGGGGAAACAGCTAGCCTGTTGCTACGCGGTATATGCAGGTAACAGTTATGGGACCCAAATGCAGACAGGATCGGTTCCTTTAGGATCATCAAAGTCCCCAAGTAAACTGTGTGGCAATCAATATGTGGTAACACATTTGAAACATAGAATTATTATTATTTTTTTTAGGATGTAAGTCCGATATTCACTCTCTTTTTGCTTTGTTACCCAACTTTTGAGGGATATGTGCAGCTCTTTAGCTGCTAAATTATCCATTATGTTCACAAGCTCGTTGCAACTGTGTATGTCTGCTGTTTGCTGCTGGATTGTACTTCAGAATAAAATCACTGGTTGTTTTTTTAGGACTTTTGGGCAAAATATAATGAAGCTGCCATCTGTCGTCTGCTGTGTGCAGCTGATGGGTGCCTAAAGGTAAAAAAAAGATACATGCAATAAGATTGGGAGAAACTGAGAGATCGACAGGGGCCCACAGTTCAATTTTGCCATGGGCCCCCTAGTGGGCTAATCCGGCCCTGACTCTGTGTAAATACACACCAAAAAAATACCAACATATCAAGACATCACGAGAGAGTAAATGTTGACATCTGATAGCCAGCAGGTACTCATGCTTAGAAAGTGAAGCAGAATGCAACACAGCACGGACCAATGTTAATATTCAGCTTTTTTAAAGGGATAACACTTTTTTTTACATGGCATAAAAGGTTTCTGTAAAAGACTATGTAATGTGGTACTTATTGTAGGGCAAACGAAAACAGTGTTCAATTGGTACACTTTCAATTAATTCCAAATATCATCTGGAAATCAACAACCACTTTTAACTATTCATTTCACTATTCAGTTTGTTTTTTTAAACTCATATAAATGAGTGGATACTAACCATGTGTACTGTCGCAGGAAAGTGTGTCTTCATTTTTTCATAATTATTAGTCACAAATTAGTCATTTCTGGGGAACTATTTGCAAATGATCAAAATAAAAAATGTAAAGACTGAAGTGTTTGCATCAGTGCTGTTTGTTCTTACAGGGACTGGAATTAACATTTTTGGGTCACAAGTTACAGAAACTCAGGCCAATAAACAAGCTGCTTGATCTGCTTAGAACTGGGGACTGTGCCGCAAATAAACCAAATCACAGAGAAATGCAACAGAGTAAGCTGCTGATGTTTGGAGCAAAGATAGCAAATATAGGAGTGATGCCTCTTGAATTTCCCCTTGAAAAAGAAAGCTTCTTGTCAAGTATGATCCCTACATGACTTAGCAGAACGTGAGATGCTCAGAGACCATGTGGAGCTGTCAGTCAGGGAGGTGTATACTGAGAGAGCCTCCATGGAGCGGACTGGAGGCACAGGTAGAGCACAGGGAGCCCCTTGAGTGTCTCATTCAGGGTGGAGGGAGAATGGAAAGGGAGGGGGAGGAGGAGGAGGAGGAGGAAGAAGGGGGGTGGAGGATAGACGCAGAGAAAGATGTTATCACTTCCATCTCCTCCTCTGTGTTGTTGTGAAGGGAGTCGCTGAAAACAGATGACCTACATTGTCTTTGAGGCAGACTCCAGCAGCGAGGCCTCCCCAGATTCAGAAAAGACAGGGTGAAGTATATGGAAATGCACAGAAAGAGAGAAAAAGAGATTCTCAGGAGGAAGGTATGGAAAAACAGAAACAGGCAGACTTCCATTTTGACAAGGCAGACATGAAAAGATAGAACCATGCAGACAAAAGGAAACAGGGAAAGTTTCCACTGTAATCCTCTTCCTTCCTTTCTTCCCTCTCCAGTGGTTATATAAAACCCATCTAGAATTCTGTTCCATGCACATCAAAGAGCCTGTACTGCTTTGCAATCTGCATATATGGTGTGTCCAGGGAACAGCAGGAGGTGTGTGTGTGTGTGTGTGTGTGTGTGTGTGTGTGTGTCTCTCTGGGAGGAGTGTTTGAGTCAAAAATAAGCTTCTTTGGAGAGTATGTAGATTACTTTGTGTTTAGATGAGCTATTTGGATCTGTGATTGCTTAAGTCTTCAAAGAACAATCGCATTTGCTTCATGTGAGAGGGCTCTCGCTGCAAATACAGCAGTAACCATTAAAAACAAAGAGCTAGTTCATTCAGTTGGCATGATGATATGGGCTACATGAATTAACAACGGCAGCGTCATGCAGAGGTCTCAAGAAACTGGGACGTGTGGATGCCGTCAGTGTAATAATGTGGCTGCAAATTAAGTCATCTTGCTGATGTGAACTTTTATGATTCAAGTAGGCCTGGTTTTCTGTTCCACTGCTGCCACCTACTGCTGACAAAATGTACTTAAAAGAAGGAGGAAGGGAAGATTCTTGCTTTTCTCGATTCTTGATTGTTTGATGCTGATGTTATCGACGCATTTTCACCAAATATTCTTACAGAACATACTCAGTAAATTAATTAGTAGGGTTTTATGAGGAATTTCACATGATTTTATATTGTGTTTTCCTGTTTTGATGCAGGCATTAGAATGGTTTCCTCAGCAGCGGAAACATTTAAATATCTGAGATTGACATAAACATGAAGTCCTCCCAATTATTTGGTTTAGGAAATTAACTTTTAACAGGGACAGAGACAAAGGGACTATCAGGTTGCAAATATCTCTTGGGATTATAACGTATGGAATTTGCTACATGCAGGATGAACAAAGCAATATGTAGCTTCATGTTCAATAGCCTGCACAACAATGCATTTAAAAAAATTTAAAAAAATTAACGGAAACAGTGTTGGATACGAGTCACCTCGTTCTATATGACATGCTTTGCACTCAACTGGCCTATTTACAGTGCACTTTCAAAAATACGGTAAGCATAAAAATCTGTTACAGAGGTGCCAATAGAAAACTACATGTCAGTTGCCAAACATAATGAAATGGGTTAACATTTATAATATTTGGTAAGAAGTGGAACATCAGGATGAAACATCATTGATCTCACAAAAGGTAAGAAAGAACGATGCTTTATTGGTCAATCAACACATGGTCATTTTTACACGAGACAAATTCAAACGAGGCAGTTGAAATGCATCTCTTCACATATCCCTCCTGAATACCTCTCACATGCATTTCTCAGAGGAGTCATGGCGCGGTGCCGGCCATAGTAGGTTACGGCGCCCGTGGAGCAGTTTGGGGGTTCAGTGCCTTGCTCAACGCCAACTGGCACCTCTTTCGCTACCAGTCACACACCACTCGAACCCGCGACCCTCCAGTTCCCAAGCCAAGTCCCCCATGGCCATGATCATGTCAAAGATACATCTAGCAACACATTCACTGCTATTAATGCCTCAATATAGAATTTAACTTAATTCTCTGTCATAACTGTCAATGCAGCGGACCATACTTAAAGACATAGTTCGACATTTTGGGAAATACGCTTATTTGCTTTCTTGCTTAGAGTTAGATGAGAAGATTGATACTCTGTCTTTCTATGTACATTAAGTCTGAAGCCGCTGTTAGCAACCATTTAGCTTAGCTCAGTACAAAGACTGGAAACAGGGGAAACAGGTAGTCCAGAAAGTTTTTGCTCCCGCCCAAGAAATATTCATGAAACCATGACATTGTTTTTAGGTGTAGGTGGATTTTGTTCAGTCGGACAAAGCCAGACTAGCCGTTTCTCCCTTTTTCCAGTTTCTGTGCTAAGCTAGGCAAACTGGCTGCTGGCAAGAGCTTACACTAACCGTACGAACACGAGTGGTCTTGAGCTTCTCGAACTCTCAGTAAGAAAGAAAGCAAATACATGCTAAAAAGAAGTTCAGAAATGTATTTTGTCTTCATTTATAGATTTTGACTTTGCTGTCCAAAACCAATAGAATAACACAAACTATTTGTTCCGTTAAGAAGGGTGTGCCACAGCGATGTACAATCAGTTCTCTTTTAAACAAAGAACCAATCAGTGTTAAACAAATGCATCAAGTGTAATCCAGAGTCGTTTTTCCTCCTGAACGGTTTATGGTCTGTAATGATTCAGGAGAGCAAACAAGTCAACAATGCGTCCGCCTTATCAGGGCCATCAGTCTTGTCTTTGCTCGTTTCCTGATCTGATGACTGTCTCCAAGGCATTTCCTTATGATAGTACCATCATGAAAATTCCTTCCCTCATTAACAGTGAAATACTTTAGTATTATTGTATGCAGTAATTATCGTTATAACATTTTGATAAAAAAATAAGTGATTGCAGTGTGTTTGAATCAAGGCCGTCTCACACCATGAATGTCCTTGTGCTTACATATTTGCCTCCCCTGTGCTTGTGGCCGATGCTGGAGACCTTCCTACTGGCGCTGCTCCTCAGTGATCCTCCTTTCAGCCTCACGCTACTGGACACGCTCTCTGGAACCGTCTTCCCTCGAGGTTTCCCCACTGCCTCCGGCTCCTCTTGCTCGATGTTGTGGAGGTTCTGGCAGACGCAGGAAGGCTCCGGGGTGAAGGACTGCTTGTTTGGGCAGAACCACTTCATGGAGCTGTAGAAAAGCTCTGCACAGCTGGAAATCGCTGATATCAACCCCACGACAAAGTAGAAGCAGAGGAAGACCGTTTTCTCTGCAGGGCGGGAGGTGAAGCAGTCCACTGTGTAGGGGCAAGGAAAGCGGCTACAGGGATACTGGGACTCCACCTTGAAGCCGTAGAGCAGCCACTGGCCCACTAGAAAGCCAATTTCTGCCAATATGCGGAAGGCCACATTGATAAGGTAAAGCCTCCTTAAATGGATCTCTTCTCTGTAGTCCTGGCTGCTAAATTGGCTGGAATTGGAGCGGCTGGTCCTCTTCTTGTGATGATGCATGACATACATGAGGAAAACCAGAGAAGGTGTAGCGATGAGGACGATGTGAAACACCCAGAATCTGTACTGGGAGATGGGGAAGGCCATGTCGTAGCACACCTGTTTGCAGCCCGGCTGGAGGGTGTTGCAGGCAAACTCCTCTTGCTCATCATCAAACAGGTCACTGGCTACAGTTCCTAGGATCAGTATCCGAAAGACAAGCATGAGTAAAAGCCAGAAACGACCAAGCATCGGCGAGTGGGCCTGGAGGCTATCAAAGAGTCCACTGAGGAAGCCCCATTCACCCATGATTGCAGCGCTGTGTTGGGTACGGCTTCCTGAAAGTCTGGAGATATATCTACCTGTCTGTCTCAGAGCAAATGTCTCTGGTTAAAAAAAGAAAGTAAAATGTATCTTATCTCAAATTCATGACTCATTGTGTGTCAAGGTTGGTCCAAGGTTTATGCACCCAACAGTGGTGATATGGTTCACGTTCCAATGACCTGAAACCAAAAATAAAATGTGATTATACCACCTGCAATATAAGCACATCCCTCAACCAAATAAACACTGACCTATATTGAACCCCCTTATCTCTCTTCTTTAAGTTTCATCTAACACATATTAAAGCGAAAACAGTTGAACCCCACAATGGGGTTGCCATTAATGTTGGTTACTCTCCACACATTTTAACTTCACTTTGAGGGCACAACCGTTCTGAATACAGCCTGGATCAGCTACAAGCTGCTAATTGTGGAAGTACAGTGGCTGGCGGAGCCACTTGCAGGTCTGAAACGTTCCTCAGATACAGCATTTAAGAACAAACCATTGGCAGAAAGATGACACAACAGGTTCAGCTCATTTTAATTTCCCTAATGCAGAGACGTGCCAAACCTACCCTCTTTGATAATCCTTAAAAAAAAAGAAATCCTGTTTCAGCTCTTCTCGTTTGTGTTCTCCCACTCTGATTAATCAAATATGAAGAGTTGTGTCCATACAAAATGTTAAGCTCATATGCGTACCAATTTATATTCCTCTCACTCTCTCCAAGTGGCATGGGATTGAGGTTTGCCGGGGGTTTATAATTGAGAGGGCGGCAACCGTTTAGGAAATTCCTGCTACATCCTAATCTGCATCCATCAAGGGTTCCAAACAGAAGTGATGTTTACACAAGAACGGCAAACTCTCGAGCTTTTCAAAGAGCTTCCTAAATGGCAGGAAGAACCCCATACCACCAGCTTCAGTGGACAAAATACACAAGAACATGCAACCTGCACAAAGTAACCTGTAATTAATCGTAAATATGGTATGCTTCATTCAGTTAGCAGCGTTAAAATACACCTGACAATTTTTATTGCGCTTTGAAGTTCAAGATTAGTTCTTTTACAGAAGCAATAAAGTTATGACTGCTTCCTGGTGATTATGTGACTTTGGACTGGTTTATCAATGTTGTACTGAAAAAAAAAAAAATCTCTCACTAAATGATCACAAACTCAACTTGTGTATAAACCAGTCTTCAAAAGCTTCTCTATCTATACCGTTTTAATATAGAATTAAAATGTTACTTACGCTTTCAAAACTAATGACATGTTTCAAATGTCATCACAGTATATCTCACGCTCCTCATTTCAATACTGACAACCCGACTTGTACAGACAGATATCACTCCACGTTAGCCAAGTGAGCAAGTAACAAATCCAAGCACAATCAATACAAACAAGTTAACTTTATTTTTCTAAATATAAAAATGGACAGCCACTGAAATATTTACAAGACAAGACAAAACAAACAACACAACTGGATTACAAAATACATTTCAAGTAAGTAAGACTAAAACTAAACCTGCACACAGGTATATTGCAGTCTATGCATTGGGCATACATTTACATTAAGCTTCTTTTTTTTAACTTCTGCTCTTTGATGAGAAACTTGTTTTTACGTATCGAACAGATGTTTGCAGAGTTGCACACTGTCTAGTTATGCCACAAGCGTAAATGTAATCATTGTACGATAAAAATGAAGCCAAATTAAATCGCATGGTACGAACTACATGTATAAATGAGTAAGAATCTGTCTTTAATACAAAATCTAAAACTGACAGAGTAACATTTAAAAGCCTTCATCTGAGTCAGAGTCCAGGTTGTAGGTTACAGGTTTCCGGGCACGCGAGGGTTTGTCCCGCGCTGCCACGGCTGTGGGAGCCGCTGCCTCCTGGTCCGAAACCTGGAAGCTGTCGTCCTCTTCCCACTTCTTGGTTTTCTGCAATAACAGAGAAAACATTCAGCTATGAATATTGTTCCAAGTGACTTACAATACCTAAATAAATGAATACCCCTCAAGACCTTTTTGAAATCAGAGTTCTGTGTAGAAACTGACCTTGCTGGCAGTTGTTTTGGACTTAAGCCGTGACATGAGGTTGCCTGAGCTGCTGTCAGAGTCGTCACTGGTGAGCGGTTTCCGCTTGAGAACGGGCTTTGTCTTTGTAACTGGAGCTCTGGCTTCTCCCTCCGAGTCACTGGAGTCAAATGAAGGGATCTTCTTGGCAGCCTTGTTGGATGCAGGTTTGGATTTAGAAAGAGCATCCAGGATGGAGGGCTGCTTCACATCTATGAGAAGTTAACAGTTAAAAGAAAAAACAACTGACTGATGACAGAAGGATGCATTTCATTTCTCTCTTTTTTATCATGCACTTGAAGTATCCAATCTACATGTGCTTACCAGAACAACTAGCATTACAATTTAACTTGTTATTGGTACCGTTTGATGAGAAATCAATGACTGCAATATTATAACTTCCAAACTTTAACCTGCTCTTTCATCTGGGGGACATATAAACCACTCCGAGCTGGCCCTTTCAGGCTCGTCTAAATACCTGCAGCCTTCTTCTTGGATGCAGCTGGTTTCTTAGCAGCAGCAGCTTTCTTGGGTGCAGTCTCCTTGGTTTTACGTTGAACTGGAGCCTTGGGTGCAGGCTCCTGATCATCCGAATGAGCTGCAAAGTACCACAAAGAGCAATTAAAAAAAACTTCAGACCCGGCTAATAAACGGCGATACCGATAGTTTGGAAAATGCGCAATATCGGCCCGCCGATATATCGGTCAGGCTCTAATTTCTGAGGCTCATCACACGGGTGGTCCCATGAAGATACTTACAGCTCGACTTGGTGTTAGCTCGCTTAACTGTCGATGTGCTCTTTGCCATTTTCTTCCTGCATAGGAATGACAAAATTTGATTTAAGGTAAACAACTTTTTTTTTTTTTTTTTTTTTTAAGATTATTAAGACATGAAAGGGGAGAGAGGGGGGAATGACATGCAGCAAAGGGCCACAGGACGGAGTCGAAGCCGGGCCCGCTGCGTCGAGGAGTAAACCTCTATATATGGGCGCCCGCTCTACCAACTGAGCTAGCGGGCGCCCAAGGTAAACAACTTTTGATGTGAAAGAAGTTTCATATAACAAGTTGTTTGTCATTTCATACTCACGTGGGTTCTGGAGCCTTGGGAGACGGGGCTGGAGAGTCCATGTCGCTGTCATCCGTGGGCTCTGGGGCAAAGTTGGCATCATCATCATCATCATCACTGATAACCGCTTCCCGTTTTGGAGCTTCCTTCTTTCCCCAGTCATCAAACTCATTCTCACTGTCGGACATACTGTACTTCACCGCAGCTTGAGAAATAAGCAACAGAATGGTTTGAGTTAGCAAAGCTGCCATGTGAATCAGGCTTAGTAGTAGTAAAGTCCTCCCATAATAGATGAATAACCAAACAGCTGTTGCAAAGATCAGTTTAGAGGGGAATTGAGATAGGAGAGGCATTGTATATGTGTTTTGATTTAAAATCCCTAACCTTTGGAGAGTGATTAGATCTCGTCTGTCTCACTGTCTGGGTAATGGAGGATAGAATAGTGAGGTGCCAGGTATTCAGTATGTATTAGGGTTGCACAATATTGACAAAATGTGATATTGCAATATCGATTATGAATATTGCTATATCGATATTAATTTTGATATTTTTAAACATGTAAAATTACAAAAGTTACGGGAAAATGCTTCAAAATAGATTCATAACAAATTAAACAAGTTTCCTTAAAACACAGTTTATTTCAACTGACTGTCACATTGGACTGGTACAACATGAATAAATAAATAAGGACCATGTCTACAGAACAGGACATGTTTTACTGGTTGGACAGTATAAAAAATAAATTAAATAAATAAATAAATAAATAAATAAAGCGAGCATTTGTTCCGTTTTGGACCCGTGCGCTGACGTGTACTAACGTGCAAGTGGCACGGTAACTGGGCTATGAAATGATCATTATAGCGTTTCAAGCTCTAAATCAAACAACTAAGCCACACAGCCAACGGACGGGACGCAGCGCGCCACAAAATAAACTAAATATTGCATACTTATTGCGACACTTTTGATATATTGCGATAACGATATTGAGTCGATATATCTTGCACCCCTAGTATGTATAAGCAAACAGAGGCTTTTCATAGGAGGACAATAGATGGGAAACATAATAGTTACACCTCTATCTATAAGCAACAATAGTGGTCAGGGTCATCCAGTAGATGTACCTTTAGTTTTGCGTTCGGCCAGCTTCCTGGGGACAACCACGTCCTCTGTCTCCATTTTATCGTCGGACAGATCGTCAGTCTCTTCAGCCGACTCCTCATCCGACCACGGATTCTTCTTGGGCTTCTTGGCAACAGGCTTGAACTGAAGAGTGCTCTGCCTGCCTGTCTTTGATGCTGCTGCAGAGAAGTGTGTTTCTTAGCCATCTTTAATATAAATGCAATGCAGCTTCATTACAGTCAATTAAAAAGTTCAATCCGTTATAATTTACTGTCACCAATTACTTATAATGGTCATGGTTTTTGGTCATTTATGTTGTGAATGCTCTGATATTCCAGCCCCCTAAACTATACACCGTGGGCTATGCTCAATTCACACGTCCAGTCTGTTACTATTCTACAAACATCCAGCAGAAGTCTGTCAAGCAGTACGGCACGTCCCCTGAGTCAGTTTGGAATAATAGTGGGGATGTGGAGTAATTTCTGTGGTAAAAATCTGAAATTTAAGGTAGATATAATAAACTTAAGGTATGCAGCCTTGTATCTCATCTCTGAAATACATAGTAATTCATCTAGCAGGTGGCAAGCTTGGCATCAAAAATCAAAAATGTTGTTTTTATTATGCACCGAGGGTTGTGGAAGTGCAAATTATGTATTTCCTAGGGGCTGCCAATACCATTTTGTTTGGGTCCGGAGCTTCAGTAGTAATCAACAGTGAATATTTTAAGCTTTGATGGGATTCTCTTACACTACAGTATTGTTGCTTGAATAGTTCAATAAAAAGACAATTTCCCCCAAGGTTTGGTGCGTTTTATGCATGTTTGTAATCCTGAGGGGTTTGGTTGAAAGAGTTCCCATCAATGCACAAGATAAACAAATAATCCTTATCCCAAAGTTGAGTTAGATATGATATGCTTTTAAACAGAAAGTATTTAAGGTACAAGCTCAGTGAACGCCTCTGAACCTCGGACTGTACTCAAAATCAACTCAAGATTGGTCAATGTAACATTTTCAGCCAGTCTCACCTTTTTCCTTTGCCTGGGTTTTAGTTTTCTTGCTCAGTCGTGCAACCAAGCCAATCTCCTCACTCGGCTCGGTGTTCTCTGCATCTTCTCCAAACTCCATCTTTATCACTACATCATTACTCTACAATTACAGAAATGAGGTCAAACTAAATGTTACTTTCATTTGGAGTGTGTGCTGTACCAAACAAATGTTCCAAGACGCAGATATTCTCACAGTTGGGATAACTGACTACAAACCCAATAAACTATAAATAA
Source organism: Sander vitreus (assembly GCF_031162955.1). Lineage (NCBI taxonomy): Eukaryota > Metazoa > Chordata > Actinopteri > Perciformes > Percidae > Sander > Sander vitreus. The sequence continues at coordinate 16,029,817 of NC_135875.1, read as the reverse complement.
CTTCAAGGCAGACTAAAGACATACCTTGGGTTTTCTGCCCCTCTTGCCTTCTCCTTTCTTAAGATCAGCCTTCTTGTTAGCATCAGCTTTCATGGCACTGGTAATGCGTGGGACAACGCGGCGTCCCTGCGGCGTGGGCAGAGTCTCCTGCTTCACCTTCATCGTTTTGCCTTTGCCAGCCCCCTTTTTAGAGACAGGCATGGCCTCGTCCTGCTTTTCTTTTGCCTCAATAATCTGAGCACAAGAGGAAACAAGATCAGAAAATTATTCAGGAGGGGAAAGTTCGACAGTGAAAACTCTGAATAGAACCAGAGGTTTGAATCAGTGCTCAACATGCTCATACAGGATTGGCAATATGACTGTCAATTAGCAAATTATATTGACAATCTTTCTTAAACTGTGGTGGACATACTGTAATTGACCATATGTGACTTGAGGAGGTGTGCTTGGATGTATAGAAATCCAAGCTCAAAGTATAGAATGTGTAGACAGATGAAGAGCCAATACCTCCAGTTCCTCGCAGAAAGCAGCGAGGTCTTCCTTCCACAGGTCTGCTGGAGCTCTCTTCTTCAGGGTGTTCAGCTCTGTCAACTATAAAACATCACTTTGGTCAGATAATAGCCTTAAACCCAATGTGAATTTTAAAATTTGAACCATCAATATGATTGCAGCATAGCTGACAACACCACACCTTAGCATCCCTCTGTTTGCACAGCTCATCTTTCTTCTCTTTGGTCAAGAACCACATGGGCATGCTCAGCAGGTAGTTGTAGTCCGGCCCGCTGGTGTCCTCCTTCTCCTCCGTTCCCTCCTCCTCGTCAATCTCCTCCTCATCCTAAAGAGCATGAACACAAACAATGTCATTTGCTCAGGTGGAGGCTGATTATCTAGCACTCCTGATTAATGTAGCTGAATGCCATATGACTAAAAGTGTCCCACCTTCTCCTGAGCCTCTTTCCAAGCCTTGACTGGGTCAGAGTCGTAGCCCATCTCCTGCAGCATGCGAATCAGTTCCTTCTTTGGCTTGTTCTCTACAAGTAGATGAAACGTATTAATACTTTTGATCAGGGGAAATTGAAACACATTCTAGGTCTGCACAATTATGGCTAAAATTATAAATTGTGATTGCCATAAATATAACAATGTCAGAAGCTGTTCCTAATGGAAAATGTAAATAGCTTTTCTTTAACATTTCATTTCATGGCTGAATCTTGCACTATATAATTATTCACCATTATTGGACAGTAATGTAAATATACAAACCATGTATCTTTCTTGTTTGCATGTCTTTCAAATTAAATTGCAGCAGTGTATGCTTTATACAAACAAATGTAACAAGCTACTAACCAATGACCAAGGTGCCCTGGATTTTCTCCAGGATGAAGCGGGCCTGGTTGGTGAGTTTAGCACCCTCTGCTCCCAGCATGCCAACCAACCAATCCTTTCTCAGCACATAGTACTTCATCCTCAACTCAAAGAAGTCCTTGAGAATATCCTGCACAGAGTCGTACTTCTTCAGGCTGCCCACATGGTCAAACAGAACCTAACAAAAAGGGAAAATAAGACCGTTTAGAACAGGTTAAGCTTTTCGTTAATGCTTGAGATTTCACTTAAAAGAAGAAAAATAAAAGTAAAAGAAAACTTGATCCATCCTGAGTCGACAAAACTTAAGATACGTGCATGGCAGCAGTTACCATAGAATTGCAGGTGAGGCTGTTCTGAAGTTTGAAGACTTTGTGGAGGCCAGCCGCCTCCGCCTCCCTCAGCTTCTCTGGCGCCATCTTGACCACAAAGCGCACGGTGGTGTCCGTGTGGTATTCCTTGTAGTCTGTGATCAGAGGAGGAACCTTCTCTGTGCCATTCATCATTGGCTCCAGCACGTTCTCCTTGTAGGCCTAGACCACAGAGAATAACGTGAAATAACATGTAGAGGTAATTAAAATGGTCGCAAAAGTACTTAAAGGAATGATAGAATGATTATATGGGGTATTTCACACTTTTCCTTAAGGTCTCCTAATAGGAATGCTATTTTATGGGTCCTTAACTACCCTGTGAATATAGTCCCATTTGTACCAAGAGATTTTCTTCCAAATATGGTATGCTCATGAATATGTAGATTAGCTGCGCGCTGATTGGTTTGAGCGAACCACATAGAAACACATTGGAGACTAGACAGCAGGTCTCATATTTCAGACACTGCAAAGTTATACGTTGTTTGTCTACTATTTCGTTATTAAATTAACTTTTTTTAAGCGAGAAATCAACTATATAAAGCTCAAATATGGGCCGTTTTACGAAAATTGATGGCTAATTGCAAATTTGGTAAGACGTGTCAGACTTTAGGAGCTCCACACAGTCTGACGAGAAAACGGCAACCTCCATACCCAGTGAAAGTCACCGTTTCTCGGTTACTGGACGACCGGGGCTCGGGGCTCCGCGGAGCTCCGGAGCTGCAAGCTAGGCTATGTGTCCCATTTAATCCTATGGGAAAAGACCGTTGCTGCACTTTCGGCATAACTTTCGTATATTTACAGTTTGAATTTCGTCACGCCACTTATATAACACCTAACCCAAGGTCTTTTAGAGGTTTTGTTAGGAGGAGGCAAGCTAGCTCTCACTGATAGAGCTCCATACAGCTCACTCGCAGACAATAGGCGTTTATTTCCCCGATCGTTTGTTTAAATAACTCAACACACATATTCATTATAAGATTAACTGGAACCTGCGGCAAGAGATTGCGGGCGTAACAAGCTCGCTGACCGCGCTCTCGCTCACACACACACACCGACCATTTAGCAGGAAGAGGGGAGCCGCAGGCCCTGGAGCTCTGTCAGGGCAGCGGCGTTTGGTAGTCCACTAACCCAGAAAAGGTATCGAGCACCGTGGGCTGCCAGCCGTGACGGAGCTCCATCTACCTCACAGCAGGCCTTCGTAAAACGGTCCATATTTGACCTCTACATAGTTGATTTCTCGCATAAAAAAGTCTCAGAAGTGAATTTAGTGGTAAAATAGCAGATGAACAATGTATACAATTTCTGAGATCTGAGTCAAATGAGGAGCCGCCGCCGAGTTGACGTCAACTAGGCGGCTCGTTGAGATTCGCCCGTTTTCAGAGGCAGTTTCAAATTGTGAGATTTGCAGAGGAAAGAGGTGTCAATGGGATTTTGAGGTTCCATGTATGTCCTATTTACCCACTAAACTGTCATTATTCAACTATGAAAAGGTAAAATCGGTTTTGCATTCTATCACCCCTTTAAAAAAAAGTTATTTAATTTGGGTCTATGCTGAAAATGACATCAACGTACATGATGGAACATCCTGAACACATCCCTAATAGGAAGGACAAAGCTTTAGTGACTAACCTGTGTCCAGGTTTTGACAGGCAATTCAGAGATCTCAATGGTGGTGGAATCAATGATGGCCACCTCTCCACTGTTGACGTACTGGTTGTCCATCACCTTCTCAATTGTGCCTTTGAAGCCTTTGTAGTTTGGAAGCTTTGGGAGGAAAAAAAAAGAAAAAAAAGGAACTCATTATCTGATTTGTACAGCAGAAGACACAAGAAATCATTCTCAGAAAGCATCAGCCATTTCCTGTCCTCACCATGGGCAGAGGCTCATCGCCATTGAGCATACGGTGGAGGTTGCTGATGATCTCTCTTAAGTCGAAGTTGGGGATCTTGCTGGACCAGCCTGTGCCAATACCTTCAGAGCCGTTCACCAACACAGTGGGGAGGATGGGAATGTACCACTCCGGCTCAACACGCTGGTTGTCATCATAGTTGTACTTGAGCAGGTTGGCATCCACAGCTGGGAAAACAAGGCGGGCCAGAGAGCTGGAAGGACAGAAAGTTGGGTTAAATCATGAAATTAACTTTCACATTCTCAAATGTGTGCAGGAGGCCTGTAGCTTCAGATTATTCGTAGTTTTTAAGGAGGCTGCCGACCTGAGCATGGTGAAGATGTATCGAGGGCTGGCAGAGTCCTTGCCACCATTCAACCTGGTTCCAAACTGACCCAGTGGCTGCAACAGGTTCAAGTTGTTGCTTCCCACAAAGTTCTGGGCCAAACCAACAATGGTCATCATCAAAGAGACCTGAAAAATGAACATTTCAAGAAATGTAATCATAATATTATCACAAATGCTAAATAGAGCTAGCAGTGCATACCAAAAAACAGTCGGCATAATATTAATTTGCTATGAGAGGTTGTTTTGTTTGCTTATTGTATTCCAAACTAATAACATTCAATTAACTCGAAACTTTATGAATCAGGTCTTGCAGAAGACAGGATGACAGTATAAATTTCAAATCACTGTAAAAGTTGAAGGCAAACATATGAAAGCTACAATTGGCAGTAGCCAGATATCAAAGCAACAGGCTACTTAAGACACTGAAAAGACACAGAAGGCTTCTCAGAAAGTTTACAAAAAAATCATCAACATTGTAAACCAATGCAGAAAATCCACTCATTAAAGTGTAATGTCATCTCACCTCTCCGTGGTGGTAGGCTGACATCTCAGCCACCGAGCCAGCCAACTGGGCCACCTTCACCTCTCGCTTGTCGTTCCTCTTGAAGCAACAGAACAGCACCTTCCTCTGGCCTGGTTTCAGACCTGACATACACACAAATGCAGACACACACACCAAATCACTCTCATAACAAACAGTGTTTCTTAAGAGTTACAAATGTGCTCTTGGTGATCATAATCATTTCTCGCACCGTCCACTAGGCAGGGGATTGATCTCTCATTGTCAGAGTTGGAGAAAAGTACCAGCTCCTTGTTGACAAAGTCGTTATACGAGAGGGACTTGGTGGCCTGACCGTACAGGTAATCCTGCAAAGAGACGGCAAAAGATGAAGTAAAACTAAACATAAAACAATAATAAAGCACGTAAAGTTCACCGACTGTTGGTTACCTCAGGCAGGTTGTGAGCCCTGCGCTGGCGCCTGTTGACCATGAAGTTGGTCAGCCACTCTTTCCGCTCTTCCACTTTCTTCTTGCTAAAGGCCTGGGCATAAAAAGAAAAGAATCAGATATTAACACTTTGACTGCTAATTATATACTAGCCAGGAAGTTTGACATAACTTATAGTGCATGCTGCGATGGGTTTACAAATGCACTACGGGGTCTCTCAACAATTACATTTCACGTGATCCTCCCCAGTGCGTACTATACATTTAATCGGCTGTTGAATGAGCCAAACAGACGGGTAACATCTTACCAGGGTGATAGCTTCATCGTCTTCAGGTCCAGAGTACTTGAATGGGATACGGTGTCTCTGCATATCAGAGAAGTACTCCTTGGCTTCCTGCGATGTGCTGGTTCCCAAACCTGGATGGACAAAGGCCACAACATTTTAGAGAGAGCTATTACAATGGCACAAGACTATCCATGACATTGGCATGGTATGAAGGGTTGCTTACTTGTATTTTCTTTACTACCATACACGGGTTTTGTAACCAACCTTTGTAGTATTTTATTTTCCAAGATTTGATGTTGGACTGGCTGTCCTTCCATTCGTTGAATTCAGGGATACTATAGAAAGACAGCGCTGTTTTCTTGTGAGATGCCTAAAGAGAGGGAAATAACAGTAATCTGCCATCACTTATCTTCTCACCTAGTAATTTAACGGGCTTACATGGGTGGCACCAAAATGGTAAAATAAAGATAGGATATGACCACCATCAAAACGGATTCATGAAAAGGCTGATTTTTAAAAAAAAATTTTTTTTATAAATGGTAGAATTGTAAAAGCAAGTGTTCTGTGGTTTTCACACCAGATGGCAGTGTTGTTGCAAATTTAGAAAGACTACTCAAAGTTTGGACCTCTATCAGGGCTAGAAATCACCTTTGTTTCAGATAATATGCTATATCCACAAATTCATTTTACTAGTTTCCTTAAATAATCAAATAAAATAACTTGACAACAACAGCCCAAACATCCAGTGGTTTCAGTGTGAGACTTTTGGGGAGATTATGTACCTTGATGATGGGGGTGATGAACTCTTCCAGGAAGTTGTGGCGCAGCAACGATGGCCAGTTATGGTGGATGAAGTTAATTAGAAGGCCCTTAATGTGGGAGCCATCTTGATCCTGTCACAATCACAGGAATACAGTAGAGTCTAGTCATAAATGTAATCGGTAAAGCTAAAGATTAATACCACTTCAACTCTTACACATAGAATAGATGTCTGAGATGATAATACAGATCAAATGAAAACCGCTGGCACACCTGATCTGTCATGATCATGATCTTGCCGTAACGCAGAGTCTTGAGGGATTCTGGGTCACTGTAGTTCTTCTTGTACTGAAGGCCAACGATCTTAATGATGCTGTTGATTTCAGCGTTCTCCATGATCTGTTGAGGAAGACCGAACAATTTTTACTCTGACGTTTGCTGAACTACATACATCACAGACAGATGATGCCCAATATGCTTATCTCTGATTGAACCCATTGTTATGCATTCTAAAGGGCTTTTCACACAGGGAGCGACACTTCGCCTGCGTAGTCGCGTGGATCCGCTGGGTCTACTACGCTCCTCATGTGAAGGACAACGCTCCACAATTAAACGCCAGGAATGTGTGGTAACCATGGGGATTCTGTGCACCACTGTATCACTGCCATACAACTGAATGAGTTTAGCTGACTGTGGGATCATATATGCCTAATTACAGATTGATTTATAACAAACCGTGGCAATACTAGTCTTTCCTTACCACAGACTGTTATTGTTGATAGCTTAAGTTAGCTAAATTAGCATAGTCATAATTACGGACAATAAATCCAGTCTTGTGCCAATGCTCTGACAAGCAAAAGCCCCGCTGCATATGTCCTGATAACTGTTTATAAAACTGTTTTGTGTTTGTTTTATTTGAGTGAACTCAACCCCCTTCCCGTGTGAAAAGCTCTTAAGACACTATCAGTATAATATATTGTTAATGCATCTGTGTCCATCCAAGGTAAAGACAACACTGCTCTATCTATATGACATAAACATCTGCAAAACCATGCAGCTGCCATATAATGACTGAGGGAAAGTGCTGTTGGTCTAACCTGTTTGAGTGAGGCCTCCCGGACGTTGAGCATTTTTCCTCTGAGAGGGAAGACGCCATAGCGGTCCCTGCCGACCACTCCCAGCCCAGACACAGCAAGCGTCTTGGCCGAATCTCCCTCAGTAAGGATCAGTGTGCAGCCGATGGAGTTCTTCCCACCTGTCAGAGAACATGGTTACTGCAGGATGATGGCAGCTCATTTGCTTCCTCATGGGGCTAGACCACGTGTCAAACTCAAGGCCCACGGGCCAAATCCAGCCCCTCACAAATTCTGATCAGGCCTGCATATCAATTTTGGCCCACAATCAATTTTGGCCCACCTAGTTGTGCACCAAACCAAAAACATGGGAAACTGTTTTTGAACTTGCAATTACGTGACACTCTAAGCAGAATTTGGCAAATTTGCCGACTTTGAGACTCAGAAATTCCCCCAGAAGCAGAGTGTTTGCATATTCCGGCTGTGAAAGAGCTTGTTGAGAGTCAGCTGTGTGGTAGCCTACTTAGAAAATGTAATCATTGTTTTGCTTGATTTGCTAAAGTCTAGGATGGCTTTGGAACTTCTTTGCTCACTTTTTCAGGGCTTTATTTGGACCAAACTGTAAGTGAGAAGACGATATTTGGAGATGCAATAATTGAGTCAAAGATATTTTACTTTTTCGATGAAATAAAAGCATGTCAATAAACTATACATGTCTGGCCCTTGATGTGATTCTTTTTCCAGTGTGTCCCTTAGCGAAATTGAGTTTCGCTAAGGGCTAAAGAGTTTTCCACTGGGCTAGACTGTACAAAAGAGAAAAATGGCGTGGTATACAATACCTGCATCGTTGGCATCGTCCAGTTTAGGTACCCCTTTGATTTTTGTGTGTTTAACACTTGAGCATTTCTTGTTGAGCTGGGTTTGAGCCTTGAACTTCACCCAGTTCATGATACTTTCCACAATCCCACAGGATGTGGCCTATGGAGAACAGAAAAAGACAAATTTGTGAGGTTGGAATGATTATACTTCTCTGGGTAAGCATGCAATGCCAGTGGTTCTTCATTGGCACCTCTTTAATGAACTTGGTGCTGAGAGGACAAGTGGACCCAAAGCTCTTCTGTTGCAGTGTCATGTTCTCTTTGGTCTGAGAGTCAAAGGTGGGGTTCTCAACCAGGCAATTGACAAACAGCCACAGGTGGTTCTTCACCTGGATGGAGCGGGAGTGGAGCATACTCAGTTATGCATTCTGCTACCAAGGAATATTTAGAATATTATACTTTGATCTGATTATATTATACTTGGATCTGAGTTCACAGTACAATGACTGTACCTGGAAAGGCTTGACGGTCACCCCAGCTTTATTCTTCTTCTTCACCACTTCAATGAGCTTGGCAACCACCTGGTCAGCCACGTAGTCGACATGCCTCCCTCCCTGAGGTCCAGAGGGCAAACACAAGATCGCATTTACAGAATAAAAGGACATTAGTCTTAATCATAGTGACACAAAGTGGCTGGGAGAGCAGCCAAACATATACTCAGCTGCCAAAAAACCTGGTCTACTAGTTCAGTCAGCCGTAAAATGCTCAATAGCTGCACTCCGATGCAACAGGGCTGACGAATTAAGATATCATTGAAATTGGCGCTCAGTGTCCCAACAGACTAAGACATGTAATTCTCTCTCTCTCTCTCTCTCTCTATATATATATATATACACATACACAATTTAATACTTGTACTAGATCTAAATCTAATACACTGTGACATTACCTTGGTCGTGGCAATACTGTTGACAAAGCTGACTTGCTGGAAACCTTTCTCACTCATGGTGAGGCAGACCTCCCAGCGCTGGTTGACGACCTCGTGGACCACGGCGAGGGCACCGCCAAGCTCGTCCACCTTGTCCTTCAAATACATGTCCACGTAGCTACGGAAACCTGTAAGCTGGAGTACAAGAGTGGCCTTAGTCTTGATCACAAGATTTACCCCTACAGGCTTATGCAATGATCAGTAAAAATCAAACAGTTAAAACTCAATAGGCAATTCAAAATGGTTGAAAATGAGTGGTATGGATATTTCTGTTTGTACCATTAAAAACCTTAACTCATGCATCAAAGCTAGTAAAAGTTTAAGATGAGAAATGCCATAATATGTTGAAGTCTAAATGCCAAAAAAATAACTGGTTACATTTTCTCAGCTGGAGATAAGCCGAGAACTTACAAATCTGCTTCAAAATTTAGAATTAAGTTTGTGACAAATGACAATGTTTACAAAGTTAATTTTCAATCTAACTATTGATATTTGAAAAGGACAAATAAAACCCATTTCTAATTTAGTAAAAGATAGCTGATATGTAGGTGGTTGACAGAAAGCAACAGGCGGAAAAGTGGGAGACAGAAAAGTGAAACAGCATGGTAACTTACTGGCAGCCTCTTGCCATTGAAGAACACACGGACACCCTTGGAGGATCCGGCGATGTCGTAGGCCCTCCTGGTCATCAGAGCCACTGTGTCTTTGTCCAAAATGCTCATTTTAAACTTGGCAAGATCTGGCGTGAAGGTGATGCAAGTGTATTCCTCTCCGTCAAAGGTTTTGAGGTTATAATCCCCTGCCCTGCCCATGTTGTCGTACCAAGTCTGTAAAAAACATGGACATATTGTGAAATTACATGTTTCCCTTACAAGTTACAATGATTACAAAAGAGCAAATGTTCCTCAGCCTCTTTCCTACCTGCTTAAAGATCTTCTTTGACTCTTTGCAGGCAGTCTCTACAGTGAACTTTTTGCTAAAGATGTTGCAAAGCTTAGCCCCATATCCATTGCGTCCACCTAAAGAACAAGTTTTGGTATGAAGATGTGGGTTAGGATAGTAGCAAATTATCGGTCTACTAATTAAACACCAAAAAACAGCTGTACATTACAACGACTACCTGGGTCTTATGCTCATAGTTTTCCAATCCACCGTTATGATAAAATATTTGCTTACAAATAGTTTAAATATCACATTTCACCGTGGGTTTTGTTCAAATCTGTGATCATGGCTGATTGTTTAACTGCACATGAGGCTAACCCTGTTAGACTATTGTAAAGTTGCGTCTAACATTGTCTTCACATGCTAAAATCTCTGCAATTTCGTTGGTAAGAAAAATGTTATAACCAAAAGCCAAGATGGCCTAAACTAAAATCAGTAATACCCAGGTTGTTAAAACTGTGTGAACACTTTAAAATTCCACATTCAGTCTTACCAGTGACTTTCTTCTCATCGTCGTCATAGTTACTGGAGGTGAGGAGCTGTCCGAAGATGAGGGCGGGCACATAGACCTTCTCCACCTTGTGCTCCACCACAGGAATACCCTTCCCATTATTCCACACACTGATGGTGTTGTTTTCACTAAAAATATTTAAAAAAAAGACACATTTCCTAATGTGCTTCTGTGCTACCAAAGAAAGCAGTTAAGCTGGATATGAGCTGGGGCTATTCTACAACTTACAAGCAAAGGGACACTGAGGTAGAATTATACGATATTTTATTATATACTAATATATATATATATATATATATTATATATTACTCACACATCAATGTTGATTTTGATGCAGGACATGCCGTTATCCCTCTGCTTATTGTCAGCTGCATTTACTGTAGAAAGAATTTAAAAAACAAATTGCTTCAGTATAGTAGGCCAGCCCAACATTTTCTCTATTTAGAATGTACACCATCTAGAATTATGAGAGCTATTTACTCACCAAGGATCTCATCAAAAATCTTGTAAAGCCCAGGCACAAATGTCACATCACGGCAGTTCAGTCCAACATCCTCATCATACACCCACATTTGCTAAGGAAAGAAGTCAACTGGTGACTACAAAGATCATGCATACATTTGTAAAATGTGAACCATTATTGCTTTGCTCTCCTACTCAACATCCTGCAACTCCGCAGTGAGAGCAAAATTCTTCAGGAAATATCTAAAATAGTCCACTCTCAAATCAGCTCTAGGGAGACTTACCCAATGTCTTAAACCCCCTGTTGACCCTCCAAATTATAGTTAGTTTTTTATATATATACTTCAGGTCGCCTACACGTTATTGTAGGCCCAGTTTAATATGCAACTTCATTTTATACAATATATGTATTAGGGGGTCCCTGCTCCGTCTCTCTTTCATTTAAGGGGTCCTTGGCTTAAAAAACGTTGAAGACCCCTGTCTTAAATCAATAAAAACGTGTATTAGAGAAGCCATCAATTTCAAAGACAGTCATTCCTGTGTAACCTCTTACTTGGGTGGCAGGTTCTACAGAGCCGATGTAGGAGTCCGGTCGGAGCAAAATGTGCTCCAGCTGCGTCTTCTTCTGATAGATCCTCTCCACTGACAGCCGCTTCGGATCTTTCTTCGTCTTTTCCACCGGCTTGTTTTCAAAGAAGGTCTGAAGCGAATGACACATGGTTATCTTTTATGTGAATTTATCTTTTTATTTATTTTCATGTTATCTTGCATAGTGGAGCAGGGGTTCCATTTGTGTTACAAGTAACGGAAACTTGCTCAAACAGCTCTACATTGTTGTAATTGTGTATTACTTGAATCTTGACTTTTAATGTAGACAAAACCTCAGACAATTTGTTGAACACAAAAACGCATGTCTACTGAAACAAAATTATGTAAAATCAGTGGTCTACAAAACATCTCATTGAAGTTGTTGGGATCTGATTACAATGTGTTGCATGGACACTTTAGACGAGCGGATGTTTGAACCGGAGTTTACTTGTTGCAGCCATTTATTTTTTTTCAAAAATGCCTCTCCAATGTGAGGTCACAATACCACCAATTTTGAAATGTAAACAGTACTGCAGACCAAAGAAGTTATGCTCGTGTCTAACGTTACTTGCACACTTTTAGTTTCGATAAATAATTTAAAAAATAAAATTACATTTGAGTGCAGTTCCCTTGTCTTTCGGACCGATTAGCGTTGACTACAACATAAGCTTAACTGTTAAATTCAAGTTAACATTAACCCTAAATGAATAACGACATTAGCTAGTATTGCGTGTGCAAGGCATGCTGTGAGACAAGTAAGGTTAACGTTATTTCTTAAATGGCATAGGAAGAGACGCAACGTAACATTATCGTCAACATTCACGTTAGCTAACTAACATTAACAGTAACAACATGGCTTTTAAAAATGTATTGGCCTAACTTAGCTAGGCTAACGTTACATCAAATGTTATGTCGTGCCATGTATCTGGGAGGGGAGTTATTGGGGTGCATTAAACATTGTTCTTTTCTAGACCAGTGCGTAAATGACAACTAGGTTAAATTTGTACTAAACAATGTTAACTAGCTAACTTTAACCGTTGCTAAGAAGTTTCACTGCAGCTAACAGTTAGCTACGTTGACTAGCTGATGGCTAGCTAGTTTTACAGTAACGTTAAGTTAGCTAACATTAGCAGTAGCTAAATATCGAAGTTAATAAAGTTACCTTCAGTGGTTGAGCCATTTTTCTTATATTTACTGGTAAACCCTTGGTCTCGCAATAACTTTTGACTCTTAACGTAGTTAACCAACTCCCACCTAAGTCCTAAAACTAACTTCTGTCTAGCACTAAAACGTATCGCCGCTGAATGAATCAAGAACACAGTTTGAAAATTCGAATCATGAATGACCTATCCCGCCAGCTACATAGACCAATCAAACGAAAGGCCTTCTGACGTTTCCCTCCAATGAGAAATGCAAAACCCTTTTTTTCTCGCTCAAATAAAAAACCAATCACCGACTGCTAAAGCGGCATGAGCCCGCCCACGTTGTGTCTCATGGCCAATCGGCTTCCCAAGATAGAAAAAAAATAGAAAATGTGCTGAAAATATATTTGCGGAATGTGTGTATAACACGCTTCTTATATACTGTCTATGATAACACGGACACATCATATTTAACCGGGAAAAGAGGTGACAATTATAAAGTATATTGTTATCATTGTTATATTGTTCATCATAAAAAAACTGTCCATTCAATTCGGCTTTGGCAATAAGTAGCCAATGTGCAAATAAACATTACATTTTGTAAACCTGTGATTAATGATTAGGCCTAATTGAATGATTGATTGAGTGATCATGTGTCATTGTCCATAGAGGTCCCACGTATTTGGGCTTACCACCCACTATAGCCTACATCCAATGATTAAACTACAAAAAATACACCAACACTGACAAATGTGAGCTGAAAACAATATTGCTGGTCTACCAATAGAAAAAAAAAAAAAAATCAAAATCTACCTTTCCCCACTATGTGGGCCTACTACATACATGTCTATTTAAATGACATCACAGCTTAGAGCACCTATTTCATTTTTAGAGTGGTCACTGAGTATATGAGCAGTTTTTTTTTCTATTGATTTGGCCATACTGCAGCACACTGGAAGTAAAGATCATGAGATTAGAGTGCTGACTTTGAGCTTTAAAGGTGTTTGGAGATGATTATTGGGTGAGTAGTGTCAGAGTCATAGCTCATTTACCCTTGGGGTGTGTGTGTAAAAAGGACTGCATTTTTCACACAGTTCACTGGATATTGATGGAAACACCATTAAACCTGAACGTCAGCACTATAGCCTTTTGCACATTGTTTGATTTGCTTGCACTGTATGTACTGTACATACACAGTGTGTAGCCACATATCCTAAAAATCTAAATTCAGTGGAAAAACAGATCTTTTTTTGTGAGAGGTTCAGAAGTTTTAATTGAGTATATTATCCAAAACATACTTTCATTAAAGAGCTTCTCAAGCTTTTGACCATATTCTTGATGAAACAAATTCAGGTTACTCCTCATCAAACTATTGACTTAAATGTGCTTCTAATAATCAGGTCAATTTTATTCTGTCCCATAATAAAAATGTCTAAATTAATTTGTTACCAACGGCTTGTCTTTATTGATGGCATATTACACAAGCTACAGTATGGCACTTTTTTTATTATACATTTTTTATTGTTTTTTTCTTTTTTATATATATATATATATATATATATATATATATATATATATATATATATATACAGAACATAAACACAACTTGAACAAGAACAAAAACCCTCTCCCACCCCCCACCCTCTGCGGTCTCGAGGAAAACAAAACAACAAAACAAATAAACGAACGGAAATCACACCTTGCCTAGTCACTCTCCTCTATTTCTTGTGATGCTGAGGTCATTAGGTCGATGATTTGGCTTTGTTAACCCTTGCTGTAGAGAGCTCAAACATAACTATGTCTAGAAAGTACGCCAACCACGGTTTTATACAAAGTGAATGGGGGGGGGGCAGTATGGCAATTTTAAAGATTTACTATATTCTTTGAAGCCAAAAATGCTCGCTGTATAATCCTGGAGGATTTATAGAGATCAAAGAAACTGTGATTTTCACAGCTCCATAATGGCAATCAGGATTCACGGAGCTAAGAGAAGCTGCAATATTCAACATCTACGCACATCCCATTGTACTCACATCTCGTCTTGAAGCTATACACCTGCATCACATAATTTATCACCTCTCTGAAAAGTCTAGTTTTCATCAGCACCAGAGGTACAGCTAAAGTACAGCAGGTGACAGCTGCTTCTCACACACAAGCAAGACTGCGGTTTAGTCCTGCAGGTGTAAATCTTTTATACATGTAAAATAACAAGGTAGTCCCCAAAATGCATCCCTTTTGATTTATCAGAAAGTTCAAGATGTACTTACAAACGTATATTCATACCAGTTAAGTCAGAAGTAAATAGATCTGTCATAGAAATAGGCTACTGGCTGACTGGGTCGCATGGTTCAGACAATCACCACAACAAGCTCACCCCTGCTGAAGCACACACATTGCTCAGTATTGCTTAATAATACCATTGTTTATGTGTACCTTTATTACCAAATTTGCTTCATTTGTCAATATTCACTCCCCTGCAACATTCACTCCTCCTCTCTCCCTCTCTCTTTCTCTCTCTCTCTCTCTCTCTCTCTCTCTCTCTCTCTCTCTCTCTCTCTCTCTCCCTCAGTCACTCCAATCTCTCTGTCACACACGCATACACACTGTACATGATAGCTGCAGCTATTTAGTAATTTACAGTAACAAGCTTATCTCCCCAGAAGTGTGCTGTTGCAGTTTCACGATAGCCCTCAACTGAACTTTCACAGCTAGTATCATCATGCAGAGATTTCTGTTGTGTTAGCTGTTGTGTTAGTGATACAGAAGTGCAGGATTTAAGAAAGCATTACAGAGAAAAGACAGGATTTTATATATTGCTGGTCTGGAAGTTGCTATCAGTGAATGGAAATGCACTACCCTGATTTATCTAACAGTTCGATCATACTTATCTGTCTTCCTCTGCTAAAGTTGCCCACTCATCTGACCTTGGCATGATGATAATAATAGGGCTGAAGAGCTGTAGTCCAGCGGATGTAGTGGAGTGCATGTACACAAATACACCCACAGTTGCACACATTAATGGAGGTGCAAACACACATTGCAAGGTGTGCACAGGCACCTTCAAAATAGAATTTTATTTGGTATTCTTCTGTACCTCAAAAAGAGACAATTAACGGTCAAAATGTTCTTTTGGAAAGACAGCAGTGTTCCATCACCTCATCAAAACTGTAATCAGAAGCATTATCTAAAAGGAACAAAACAATGGCAACAAGTCAAATGAGATATAATGTTAATGTTAATTTGTGAGTTTTACAGGTGCTGGTACCATTGGACAGACTGGGCTAGCTGTTTCCATCTGCTTTCAGTCTGTATGCTAAGCTAAGCTAAATGTCTCCTGCCTATAGCTTTTATATTGAATGGGTTTAACATATATGAGTGGTAGCAATCTTTTTTTAACTCTCAGCAAAAGAGGGGTGACCTCTAGCTCACCCAGTAAGAGCATGGCCCCGTGTAGGCTGAGGCCGTTGCAGTGGCAAGTGGTTCAAATCCGACCTGCAGCCCTTTGCTCCGTGTCATCCCCCGTCTCACTCCTACCTTTCCTGTCTATCCACTGTCACTCTGAAATGAAGGGAAAGAAAGCTCCAAAAAAAATTCTCAGCAAGAGAGCAAAAAAGCATATTTGCCTTCCATTGGCTTTTGATAATTTTTTTTTCTAGAAGTAGTTTTTAATGTATGTGCATCATTGTAAGGTAATTTAAGATAATACAGATATATATATTTTGTTTGCAACTATGCCATTACTATTCTAACCTTGTAGCACACTCACACACAGACTTTATTTTATCTAGTACTAGTGGGCAGTCTGAAACAGGGAATGCTATGTACTTGGCATCCAAAAATAGTGGCCCATCTGAAGTTGCTGAGAGACGTTAGCAAAGTAGATGGACACCCGCACTCTCAGTACAACCTGCTTTCCTGTTTATTTATTGATGGCCCTGTGTTTTCTGAGGCCTGATACAGCTTCACTGTTTGGAAAGAAAGAAACTTGATGTGTCAGATCTGTTGATAGCTGTCTAAAGGGGCTGTTTGGTGCAGGTTGATGCCCTGTGTCATACAAGAATAGAGCTGCTTTACAGATATTAGAGTGACAGGTAAACAACTGCTAATTCCAGTTGAGCACTTGACAGGTATGTGAGAGCCAGAAGGAAGTAGGGTTGTGAAAAAGATATCAGTTGGCAGTCTACAGTGATAAGAATGCTTTCAACATACATCTTTTTTCTTCATGTTGGCTCCTCAGCTCCCAAAGACTACCAAAGATAAGATATATAAGTGGACCCTCAGAGCTCTCAAAAATGGATTTGAAAATACAGGTATTATGTTGAAATGTGGGGCAGCAGAAAAAGAGCTATTTGAGATATTTGATTGCTACTTTTAGACTGAATCGCCACTACTTGATTTTAAAGGAATAGTTTGACATTTTAGGAAATACACTTATTCACTTTTTCCCCAAGTTACATGAGAAGGTTGGTACCACTATGAGAGTGCTATCGATCTTCTCATGTAACTCTCAGCAAGGCAGCAAGTAAGCATATTTCCCAAAACATAAAACAATATCTTTAAAAAATATTGTTAGGCCAAAGTGCATACATGGTCAAATAATACCTCTGCCCACAATTCATCGGTTAAATATTTTAATTTGAGCCTTTAATCCTGCTTATATTAAAGCAGGGAATAATGCTTTCCCCCCGGAGGTCACTTCATCATTAGTTTGCGTAAGTGAATTAATTTGAGTTCACCTCAGTCTATCTGAGTTTATATTTCCTGGCAAAGACTAGTCGCATTTCTCCATGTGGGTGTTAGATGATCAACAGGAAGTGGAGCATGTACAGCTGATATGTGCGTGCTGATATGAAAACATTTAACTACAATGAAATAATGATGGAAAAGGGAAAATTGAAATGACAGCTTTGTGTTTACCGAGAGTATTTAGCTCGGACAATTTACATGTGTCTGACAGATGAAACAACTGGCAGCAAACTGTTATAGGTAGAAAAATGAGTTTGTGCAGATGCTCACAGGAAGAAGAGCAAACTAGATGACAAATAAAAAGTACTGGTAATATTCTTTAAGATGTGACTTATGAGTATTTAAACTTTTAACACATTACATACTTAAGAGAAAAAATAACATCTACAGAAAACCTCTAACATTTACAGCACTGGAAGACTTTTTGGGTCATGTTTTGACCATCACATTTCCAGTAGTGTCCTTGGAGGTGCATAACATGACCTTTAAGGTGAACACCCCTCCCTCGCTGTCATTGTGAATATGTCGGACACAATGAAGGGCTAAGAATTATTAATTACTTTAAAAGGGCAGTGTAAAACAGCTTTAACCACCTCTATCCTGTGTTGGCAGGCAAGTGCAGGCAACTATAACAACTTAACATTTAAGATGCCATACATAACAATCACTGACGCCACTTTGTTGATTGTATACTTGTGAGAAATGTTACCGGTGTTTTTCAAACACAACAGCTATACATCTGCACAAATGGAGCACTCTACAGTATATTCACAGATGCACAGAAAGTACTGTATTTTCACCTTCTTTTTTCTTTAAACTGTTTTTCCTCAGCAAGGTAACACCGAATATGGATTCAACGAAGGAAGCAGATAGGATTAACCAGCATCATCAGCTGGCAGAGTGAAATATAGAGTACCCAGACCTCAATACACCATTAGCTTCCTTGTTAGCCTGTTCAGCTCTGAGCAAATAGTACTAACTCAAGTCCATACAAAACAATTGTACAGACATTTATGATCCCGACAGGATTAATCAATAACTTTGGTGATCCCTTAACTTTTTATCTAGCACCATCATCGGGTGAATGTCTTTGGTTCATGACAAATTGCTGCAAAACTAAAATTCCCATCAGCCTTAGCTGTACTTTGTGTTTCATGCTAATTTACAAATGGTAGCATGCTAACTTGCTAAACAAAGATGGTGAACATGTTATTACTGTGAGCATGTTAGCACGCTGTTGCTAACATTTAGCTCGAAGCAGCACTGTGCCTAAGTAAACACTAACAGCGACGCTAGCATGGCTGTAGGAAAGTAATATTGTTAGATCCATGAAGAGATAAAAAAAAAAAATGTGTACAGAAATGAAGAAAAAAGTAAAGATTTGAGAAAAGTCAACAAAAGAACATAACTTTGCGTATCAGATTTTTAGTAATCATTTTGTGACCCCCTTGGATTAATCTCACAACCCCTTGTGGGGGGTCCCAAGCCCAAGGTTGGCTACCACTGACCTAAAATATATTTAAAATGTAATCTAGCATTATTTTTTTTGCAAACACATTTCCAAGAGCTTTTACTGAAGACTCTTGTGGTTGGAAGCTTTTGAGACGAGACTCAGCCGACCATAGCTCTGTCAGTGGGGAATTCAACACGGATCAATATTATCCACAACACTTTCATATCGCAAGTCCATTGTTTCCGTAATGTCAATGACACCAGACTTCAAAGACCAGGACCTTCACAGGAAAGATGAGGTGAGGCGAACCCCTCTGTTACAGGCAGTAGCGGTAAAATCCTTTAATACACCTCTCTCACAGTTTTTGATTAAAAGGTTCAAGAAAGGTAAGGAAATAAATAAATTAAAAAAGCAGAGTAATGTATTCATAGAGACATGGCAGGACTTTGATCTTGCTCAGGGACGAGGAGCTAGCTGGGAGCCAAAGACAGAGTGTGTTTCTGTGTGCTTCAGTATATACATATGCGTGTTTGTGTGAGCAGGCGAGACAAAGTAGGATAGAAAATGAGAATGAAAGGGAGAGATCTCATTAATATGACTCCTGTTGTTCCGCTGCAGCTCAGAGCACACAGACTGGCAAAACATTCCCACCCTGTTGAGATGGCATTGTAGAAGCTTTGGCGCTAATATTTTCTCAGCCGAATTCCCACTCAACACTTTAGCTTCATGGATTGATGTCAGCTTGCAGTTATACCACATGCACAGGTCAGAGAGGACGCCTAGGCCTGCTTTGAGATACTTGACAGGCTGGAGAGTAAAAAGTAAGGAGGGGGGAAAAAAAGGAAATTTGATCCATTTGGAAGTGTAGTCTATCAGGACTAATGCTTGGTTGATAATGCATACAGTACCTATCTATCTGCCAACCACAGCAGAGCATTTGAAGTAATCTGATAAAGCTGGGAAAGGCACTCTCCTCTGTGGAAAGTAATCCTATTTTCTGGTGTTTCACTGTCATATGCTCTTCCTCCACCTATCTGATCGCCTTCTAATTGACAAGAGCATCCTCTTAACCTCCGGGCTGTAAAAGGAGTGACTAGAGCAGCAACAATGAACACCAAGGTATATGTGTTTCTCATGGGAACTGAGATGCACAAATGTATTATGGTGGTTATAGTTCTCTGCTGGAATCCAATGAGGCCAAAGAAATACAAGCCTCAGCAGATGTGTAAACAGTTCAACCTAAACTTAAACTTAAAGACCTCTATCGACAGCGCTGTAAAATTTATTCTCAAGCTAACATGCTTATAAGAAGGTTTTCTATGTGCTCTGACTCTGTGAAGTGCTCTCTGTTTAGAACCTACATCACACCGTTATATACTGCTCAATTGTGGTCTGATTATAAGAAAAAGAGTATGCAGAGGCTGAAGGTAGCATACAATGATGCCATGAGGTTGCTGCTTTGTGTCCCCAGGTGGCATAGTGCCAGTCATTTGTTTGTGTCCACTAGAGTGCCAACCTGTGAGGCACTCTTAAGACAACTGGAGTTTAGTTTTATGTGTCGCCTGGACAAGTCAGAGAATCACATAATTAAAGCCCTAGTCAGCCCTCTGAAAAGCTGCTATAGATACACTTCTAGGTTGAGATGGCATTGGTGTAATAGCCTGTATATCCTATAGGCTAATATGCAATTTTTTTTATGTATCTCCTTCTTTTTTATACTATTTATACTGTATGATGTGTTATATGGACCTGTGTCTGCAATAAAGTTTATTATTATTAATAAGCAAAGCAATTATTTGGAGGGCTAAACAAATGCAACCATAAAACTTAGCAGCCCAATAACCCAATAGAATGCCTTTTGCATTGTGCATCTATCTCCTGCAGATTAGTCTGGATGCTCATCGCTGATAGTTTACAGGGAAACAAGAGATGTTGCCTGAGGAGCACTAACTGAGAAGATAACAGAATGACAAATGATGTGATCATGATCATGATGATACATATACAGTATATGTACATATATATAGTCCAAATGAGACAGGGATGAGGACAGCGATATTTAACTCTGACTGGTAATGAACAGTCTATGATACAAATAAAAAGCACTGAAACACCTCCTATTGATGAATAGAAAACAGATTATTTACCATTCATGCAGTCAAGGCTGGATAAAGCCACTAGTGGGTAGGTGCTGGAACAACCTATAAGGAGACTTACCACTTCAGTTTTTATTGTTTTAGAGGTATAACAAAATTGCAAATAATCAAATTGCCACATGCAAACACACACTTTGTCTGCTTGGTAATCCAGCTTTTTATGCAGTGCTAAGATTGTCCAAAACGGAGACAAAAAAAAAACAAGTTTTTACTTTTAAAGAGAGAGAGAGAGAGAGAGAGAGAGAGAGAGAGAGAGAGAGAGAGAGAGAGAATGGTAACATTTCACTAACTGGACAGACAGGATAAAGAAAGAAAGGAAGAAAGAAAGAAAAAAGAAAGAAAGAAAGAAAAGAAAAAGAAAGAAAGAAAGAAAGAAAGAAAGAAAGAAAGACCCTAGCTGCAGTTAATCATACACTGTTTGTCATTCCAGAGCACCAGGGAGGGACGTTGGGTGGAGTATCCCACTTTATTGATTTTAATTCCATTAATACCTTATGATGTGCTTGGCAGACTCTCTCAGGCCAGTGCTCATACACGTCTGTTTTTATAGTGGATTTGATTGGGCTTCCTTATCGGCTGGCAGCAGACAGGAAAAGTGCCCGGAGACGGAGACGGCCAAAGACCCACCGCTCTGGCATGCATGTTTGAAACGACAAGCTTCAGATCAAACATGATTAGTGTCGGCTGTCAACCTAACCGGTATATGTATGAGCACTGCAGATCACTCTGTGTGTGTGCGTGTGTGTGTGTGTGTGTGTGTGTGTGTGTGTGTGTGTGTGTGTGTGTGTGTGTGTGTGTGTGTGTGTGTGTGTGTGTGTGTGTGCGTGTGTGTGTGTGTGTGTGTGTGAGAGAGAAAGGGAGGGGTACCCCCTATGTTACTGGCACCTGATGCATGCACATCAGATCCACTCACTGCAATCAACAGATGCATATGGATGTAATCAGTCCCTTCATTACATATTATATACATGAATTTCCAACAATCCTTCCAGATGCGACCAAATCTATCCAGCCATTAACCCTTTCCGTCTGTGCGTAAATGCATTGCGCGCCATGTGTCTGCCATTTTAAACTTTACATCAATGGGACTATTTTTTGCCACATCCAGGATCAGAGTGAGTGAAATACCGCCATCAATGACATGCCTTTTGCCCTCGCGCTGCATCCTTGTCCATTCGCGCTGGCTCCAGCAGTTGTGCCCAGTGTTCTGGTTGCGTGGAAACTAAAAGGCTGCACTTGTCGAAACATTTCCAGTGGCGGGTGGTGTTTGCCAGAGCGGCTCTCAGCACAAGTTTAACGAGCTGCAAGAGGACCTGATGGAAGCGAACCAAGATATTGACCGAACCGCATTTCGCTGGGCGCTCTGATCTGCTGGACCATTTCATTGCTGGGCAATTGCTGAGAAACACATCATGAAAAGGAGAGGGAAAGCGGCAAATACGTGAGTGTGCGTGTTACTGATCCAAACGCATATGTTTTATTTGTGATATTGCATGCATCTATACATTTCTTAATCCATGAAATAACAGCTGTTTTAGAGTTTAAATGCGATGTTTCTAAATGTGATTGGCCTTGGAAACAGCCACTGGATGGTGCTGACTAAAACAGAATGAAAGACAAACTTAACACGGGTCACAGTTCCCACGCGGCATCGCCTTATCTCATGTTCTTTGAGTTCATTTCCCAACAGATGCTTGTTGCTTATAGCATTTAAATTGGAGCAGGAACTGATACTTAACCCACTGTTGCGCTTTCATTTTGCGCATTAAATGTCCTCAGTTTGTGAGATTAATATAAAGTAATTACATCAGTGTAGTTATGTTGAGGATATCGATGCTGAAAAGCTATTTAAACTGATTACAATGACTATGAGATCAAACCCCTATTAATCTCTAACATGCTGTACATTAAATGCCATTACACATAACTGCCCTCCTGTAACAGTGTGCTTATGCTTATTGTTCGCTAGTTAACTTCAAAAGATTGTTCTACGGGGGAAATGGGGTCTTCAGGTACAGTGGAAATCTACCAAATGCAATGTTGTGCTCCAAGGAACAAAAAGAGCATCTCTAGTAATCATTGTGTGAGGGATTTGGAGTGGAAAGAGCTAAAAGCATTTCAATATGATTACAGTTGCATTAAAAGCCTGAATTTCAAGTTAAATGTCAAGAATGTATCCTTTTCTGTCATCCACCCCCCATTGATAACTAGAAACCAGCAGCTTACTTGTGATACTTACAGTTGTGCTGCCATATGAGGTCAGATTTATACATGAAAAACACTTTTATCATCATATATTCGTGTTGCATCTTAATGCCCCTCATGTTTGCTCCTCATATAATTGGTGCCAGAGATTTGTCAGTGCAGCAGTGGCAGCAGTGGATTTATGAAGTGAAAGACTGACCTTTGGCAGCCAGAACACTGTATTTATTGTTTAAATTAAAAGCAGGAGGGTTATTTATCACAGCAATGACTTTAGGAACATTGATGAAGACCTTGCCAGATTTAGAGGCAAACTGATTTATTGCATTTACTGTATATATATGGCTGTAAGATGGGTTATATTTGTTATAAGGGCCATTAGTAAAATGACTCATGCTCATGACTTTATGCTAGATATGTCTTTGATAAGCATATTTTGGTTGGAAAATTTTTGGTGCCCCAAGCTGTCACTCATTATGGTTTACACCCTCTCTTTTCTGTTCATCTCCTTCCTCTGCCCTCCAGCTGTCTTCATCAGCTGTCCCTGTGACTGACTAACATTTGCCACTTTCCTCGATATCTCATTAGTGTCATGCACTGTTCTCTGTGTTATTGTAACGTTACACGCCCCCCCCCCCTTAAATCCTCTTGATATCATTCTCTCTTTCACCCTGTGCTGGCGTGCCCACATGCTTTCTCCTCTACTGTCACCAGCCTTCTGCTCCTGCTCCCCCATTATCTCACAGCTAAATACCAGGCTGGTATGCTGTGTGACGGGAAAAGTACAGCCTTTACAGGAGGTTACCCACGTTACCCATTAAGTTTCGGCAATACTTTTATTTTCTTTGGGTGTTAAACTCAATCTGTCATGCTATGTTACTTTCTCATGCATCCTGCTTACACGAAGTACAGAGGGAAATCCTTTGGAAGTTGCTTTGCCTTTATAAAGACGTATGGATAAACATCTTATGTCTAAAGGGAGGCAAACTACAGCAGTTAGAGCGTCTTAATAGCAGAGTGCTTGCTCTGGTGCATCAGCCGCCATCTCGCCTTCATTATTGGGATTGTCTGGCAGGCATCTCTAAAACCGGCGTACCACAATGAGTGCTATTAGCTGTGCCTCGTAGACAAGTCATCTGTCCCCTTTAACACACACATACACACCGACGTTGCCACTATACTCGGTCCTCTACACCCCAAACGCCATCTGATACTTCGAGGTACTTAGAGATCGATTTCATTTTTTAATCTTGGTAAGTGGATCTTGCCCAGTCTCTAGCCATTTTGAAGAAATTAAGAAGTCTGGTTGAACTCTGTGGTTCATTTGTTTTGTCTCAAAGAAGACAGTCCATCACATTGTCTGTTGTTGTTGGCCTTGGTGCTGGTTATAACATTAGCATCTACCCCCAACAAAAGGATTGGGTGGCCAACACTGATGCTACACTGACTTAAGGAGTTTTTCCTTAAGAGGATTAGTAACAGGATAGGACGTAGCCCTGATCAGCTATTAATGAAGTGTGTTAGGGTGGGTAGACCTGCTATTTTCAAAGGCTTTCATACAAAATATAAAGTGTAATTTACAGGACACAGACAAGCGTTTACCTCTGTGTTACTTGCACTTCTGACTAAATGACCTTATGGACTAGCAACTGCTCAACAGACACCAAGCTTGGACATTTTTAATGGTCACTTTTAATACAATTGTTGCATCAGAATGGCAGCAATAGTTTTAGAAAGAACATTATTTACAGTATTTAACCCATGAGCATGACAAATCTAGTTTTAGGTTTTCTTTGGAACATTTTGTTCCTCATGGTGTCACATCACTGTGTTAATGTCACTTTCTGTGTACTGAAATAGCCCTGCATAGCGGGGATGTCAATTATAAAGGAGGCACAGTGACACCAAAGGATTTTCGTAGCTTGTTTATTTAGTTGGTATGAAGGGAACGTTTGATCGTCAGACTTTCCTAGAAATAAAACAGAAATTCATGTTATTTCTGGCCAACAACATGCTGACATGCAGTACCCCCGCTGCCTCCTCCTCATTGCAATTAGAGAAGCTCCTGCACTGTGGACTCTGAAGAACATTGTTAATCACCCGTGTTTTGCGTGAGAAAACAATTTCACAGTACATCTGCATTTCTCTTTTTTCAAAGGGTAGCCTCCCACCACTGCTAATGTATCTTTCTGTTGCTTTTTTATGTCATAGGCTCAACAGCTACTGGGGAGGTTGATGTGGACTTCACCTCCTGCGTCCAGGTGGTCCTTCCTGGAGCATGCCCGTATCCAATGATGTCCCTACTTGCAGACTGGTTACTCCGCCACTCAGTGGTCATGTGTTTGCTGCTGCACAGCCTGGTGTTAATGACCTTCTGCTTCCACCATGCTGGCACCAGTTGCTCCAAGAGCTGCTACTGCTCTGAGAGCGATAGCGGCGGCAAGACGGTGCGCTGCAGCAACCTGCAGCTCACAGAGATCCCCCAGGATATCCCCAATGACACACAACGCATCTACCTGGACTTCAACCTCTTCACTACAGTCCCAACAAATGCTTTTACAGGTTTGCCCTACCTGGTTGAACTGGATCTGTCCCATAATGAACTAAGCCAGTTAGAACCAGGTGCATTCAGAGGCCTGGGCTCCACACTACAGTTCCTAGACCTTTCTTCTAACAAGTTAGTCAACTTTACCCCTGAGGCCTTCGAGGGCCTGCGGTCTCGCGCCAACCTAACAAACAATCCCTGGCATTGTGACTGCAACTTGCAGATGGCCATGCCCCATGTGGACCTGGAGCCTGCGTCGCTGACGGGCATCGTGTGCCAGACTTCAGATCCGGAGGAAATAGGAGTTCAAGGACTTGCCTTCCTGTTGGCTCCAGACATAGACCTATGTGTGGTGATGAAGAGGACTACAGATGTGGCCATGCTGGTCGTCATGTTCGGCTGGTTCACCATGGTCATCTCCTACCTGGTCTACTATGTCAGGGCTAATCAGGAGGACGCCCGCAGACACCTGGAGTATCTTAAGTCGTTGCCCAGCAAACAGGGCAAGTCAGAGGAGTCCTCCACCATTAGTACTGTGGTATAGGGCTGAGGGAGCTAAACGTGGGTCCCCAAGTGGTAGCCCACACCAAATAGGATGGAGCTACAACCACACGGTCAGCATCAGTCTCAGATGGTTTTGCTCAGCTGTTGTCACAGAGCCAAGGTGAGCAACAAGACATGTGCATCAGCACAAGAAAACCAGGCTGATGCAACCTAGCCCAGATGAATAATTCATCTTTCAGCGACCCATTTGGAGGTTTTGTTGAGTTGATGGTCTAGTCTGTGCGCTGAGGGAGTAAAAGCAGTGGCATGTTTTTGGCGAACTCCAAATATGGGATACAAATGGGATTTATCCAGTGGCGCATGCCCCTAGATGCACGTCGCTCACACAGACAAATACGGAGATGTCAACCAGCAATATGAACAATTGGAAAAGGCAACACTAGAATGAAGAACTCCATGTAGAACTGTTTTCCATTAAAGCCCTTACAGTATTCACCAGTATTAAGTAAATGTTTTCCAATTAAATTGTTGTTTTGGGGGTTTCTCTTACTAAACTCAGTCAACTGTCTCACTAAAAACAATGAAGGAAAAAAAAACAGAGTATTTAGAATCCGAATCACTCTTTAGCATATTCAGCTCATTATGCTGATGAATCAGATCGCTGTGTGATGGACTCATCAGTTATTCTGTGATTTTTTTTTATAGTAGCGACTGTACCAGAGCTCCATACTGATAAGAGCTGCCAAACCCCTGCTAGCTCACTACCATAACAATGGGATCCCTAAATGATCTACACAACACAGCAGTGCTCTACGCTGCACATAAAGAGACCATGTCAGCCAATTGAAAGTTCCACTCCATTTATCAGATGCAGGGACGTAGGATGTCTGGTAGCAGGGAACAAACCAATCACTTGTCACCCAGAAGATTTGAGTCCTGGTAGCTGATACCGGAAACACACTTCAGCTCTGGTATTACTCCTCAGCATAATATGCTAATCTTTAGTCACAAGCCTAGCCCTGTAATATGCAAAATATCATGTGATTGTCAGAAAAGGTTGAGGTGAGAAGCAGAGAATTAGAGGTTACTACAGTTCAGCTGTCATGAAATAGAAAGAGAGAGGGAGAGAGACTTATCATCGAAACAGGGACACGTTTTTCATATTCTGGTAGGAAAAGCCCTTTCAGCAAACACTTTCACCCCTACACCCAGAGTAATTAAGGGAACACAGAGGAATCCTCCGTGGTCATACCTGGTTACAGACAGAGCCTCTGATCCTGTGCTGTTTTTCATTCTCTCATTCTTTTAATAAGCACCCAGGGTGCCTCTGGGAGCCATGTTGTCTGATGCGGTCACTCCCATGGGTTTTCCAAATAACATTTATGGGAGCCATGGCCTGCTGGTCCATTTAAAAGAGCAGCCAATGATGTGAATCTCCTATTTCACCAGACTGTGGCAAAGAGAAAGATTTGTCAATACAAAACTGAGACCACAAAAAGGGAAATGTATTCAAGCGGAGGCGTAATTTAATCCACATCGGACTGCGCTGTGAGAAATGCTCTTGTCTGTTCCACAGAACAAGGTAAGAATAACCCAGCGCAGTCTTGAATAATGAAATTTGATGTTTGAGATGTGGGAAAAGGTTTGTCAACAAGGATTTCCCTGTGTCAGACACACACATGCCTCTAGAGCAGAGCAGGCGCAATAAAGGATTTATGATGGTCATAAAAAAAAAAAGTCTGGGAATGCACCCATCATCTTGTGCGACCCAGTTCTTGAGGAGAAACTCTGGGAGAATGCCACAGGGGATCAGCTGCCCCCCTTCTCTGCTACCCTTGCTTGGGTAAAGCACTTTCCAAATGCCCTGGGGCTGCTCGGTGAGGGTTGAGTGTTCACAGTGGCAGTCAAAGTCATCCTCAAATATCCTTCTGTCCCAGAAGGCAGCACTCAGTCTTTAAAGGAATAGTTTGACATCTAGGAAATATGCCTATTAGCTTTCTTGCAGAGAGTTAAAATATTCACAACTCTCAGGTATGTTCGGTAAATAAACATGTAGCTACAGCCTGCCGGTTGGTTAGCTTAGCTTAGCATAAAGACATGTTAATAAGTGAGCTTTAGACGCTGAAAGGCAGATTTTGATACCTTTCGATAGAGCCAGGCTAGCTGTTTCCAGTCTTTATGCTAAGCTAAGCTCACCAGCTGCTAGCTATAGCTTCTTATTTAGCGTACGGACATTAGAGTGGCATCAAAAACTCACAAAATGTTGAACAATTTTTTACCAGAAAAAGAAAGTAAGAAAGGAAACATTTATCTTTCAGTAAACCACTCAGCCTGATTTATTTCCTCTGTTAATTATTTTGTGTGTTACTTTTTTGTATGTGTCATCCCTACGTCTTTAACAGCGTCCGTGCTTCATAGTTTCTTTAACAGGCTGAGTTTGTTTTACAGAAAACAATGATATTGAGCTTGACAGAGTTAATCTTAAGGAAGCCCAGGTACTGCCTCCTGTGACGAGCAGGAGGTTCAACAGTACTGAAAAATAGATGGTAAGCCTCTCTCTCTCTGACATTTCCTGCCACACACAGACACACAGCTCCCTCCTTCGCGCTTTCCTCTAATAGACTCTCACGGTGGCTTTGCTTTGAAACCAGCCACTGTTAAGGGAAGCTCACAAGAGGAGCTTAACATAAAACTAGTGACAGACATGTCTGACTCTGTATTTCGTTCAGCTGTATACGTGAGCTTGCACATTCTTTTGTTCACCTGTATGTACGACAGGTGTGTGCGCATGGCGGGACTGAGGATACCTGTAATGTAACACTCCTGTTCCCCAGCACACATAAATGTCACTGAGGTTAATTTAAATTTCAGGCCAGCTCTGCTTGCCCTGCCTGTTACCTTAGACACGTTACACTGGTGTGAGCATTACAACTGCTGGGTAATGGGACACAAAGTGGGGGATAAGGTGACGCATCCAATCCCACAGAGCGCGGCCCTGTGTGGTGTTGGGTTGCAGGTGAAAATGTTTCCAGGCTCCGAGATCACATGGGATCTCCCAGTGAGGGCCTGTGTGTGGGCACCTGTTTTCCTCTTTCAGCCAAACAAGTAAGGTGCTGCATTTGAGGACAGTGAGAAAAACATCTTTGTCAATAATCTGCGATGGTGTCCTTTTTTTGGTGTCCTCCAGGAAACACACATTAGAGTTGAAGAAGAAAACACTGTCTAATGGTCCTAACTTCATTCTGTGCAACACAGCGCCCCCTGTTGTAATAGGTGTAAGTTTGAGGTAAATAAATGCCTGACTAATGCCTATTAGTCAAAGCATCGAGAACCAAAAACACACAGTCGTAGCAGCAAACAGTAGTGCTTCATAATAAGGGCATCTGTTCCAACAGGGCCAGATTAAGCCAGTAGTGGGGCCCAGGGACAAAATAAGATGTGGGCCCCTATTTAGGCCCCCAACCCAGTCCCAGAAACCAACTGGAATACTACCTGCCCCAGGTGTGCAGTAAGTTAGTTCCTCAAACTCAAATGTGTTTAAGAATATGTACCACGTACAGTATGTCAACTGAAATATTAAAGGTATTATACTAGAACTGACACAGGGCCCATCTACAAATTGAGCATATTAATCCACATAACAGCATTATCAGTGGGTAAAGAGTAGAAGTGCAGGATTTCATTATCAATTCCCATTTATGGGTATTAAGGTATGTATCATACCACAACATGTCAAAATGTAATGTTGAAATGCCATATAGTAATGTACAAGTGGTTACTCATACAGCTATTAGACAGTAAATGGATATTATTGCAACATAGATATATTGATGAGTGTGAAATGGCTGAAAATGTGAGTATTGACTAGTTTAATGAACATTATATACAAGATGGCATATGCATGTATAACTATTGCACAGTATGTGGATTTGTATGCTAAAAATTGCTATGTGGAGAATAAATCTTAATCTAGATTCAGACATGTGACCTACTAGCTAGTATGACATGAATTTAATGTAGGTCCAGATTCTCGGTGTGGATATACCCATAGGCATTGATTATTTTTTGTGAAATCAGTAAAAGCAAACATAACGAATGCACGACTGATTTCTCATTAAAGGTTTTAACCGGTATAAATCGCTATCATGAGATTACACCCGAGACGTGTCACTAATATGTCAAATTCAGCTGATGAAGGTGTCTTGTATCTGTGTGAGAATTTTTGTGGAATTACAAATCACGTCATTGTCGTGTTTGTTGTGAAATCATTTTCTCATCATCATTTCAATTTCTCGGTTCCGTCTTTTTACGAGAGACTGAACAGCTCAGCATTACTGTTACTCCATGTGAAATCAGAGAACACAATCGGTCACAAAAAGCTAGTTTCAAAAGAGATCTAACCTGGACGTCTGGGTGGATAAGTGGTATCAGTCGTACCTTGTAAAGTTGTCTTTGGATCTGATGCTCTGATGTTATCTCAAACTTTCCTGATTTTGCACAAATGGGGAAAACAACATTAACACTTGAGTGGGGAAAAAAACCCTTAGCAGTCAGTGTTTGTCGAGTGGGAAAGACATATGGTATTTCAGCACCAGAGGGCAAATGTTTCTGCTCACAGGATTGATGTTCTGCAAGAACACTAGTACTAATGTTAACATGAATTAGTGCCAGTTCCTTCAGGCCAAATGCTTTTAGTACTAAAAATGTTAGTAATGTTAGTAGGCATTTACTTATCTGCTAAGAGACCACTGCAGATGTACAAAATGCATTTTTTTGATGCAGGAAACATCTTTTGTGAAAAGTCCCAGGGCCCAGGATTAACCCTAAACCCTCTTTTTCTACACTGAGTAATTTTACAGACATCTCTGGGCTCTCTAAACCCAGGTCCTTTAATGGCTTCCTGGGTAATCTAACATGAAAACAATAATCTGTATGTCACAAAAATTAGTGATTTAGGAAGTGAGGGCTGAATGCAAAACCCCTTTCTTTTTTTATTGTGGATAATCTCCTTGCCTAGTATAACACATCTAACCTCTTCAGTCCCTTTAGATTGACCTGTGGGTCCATCTTCTAAATGCTTGTTAAAGAGCCGAGCATTGTCCATCGCTGCAGAACCTTAGTTTAAATTCCTAGAAATACAAACACAGCATACTAAATCTAATGGAAATAAACTTGTTGTAATGTTGACATAAAAAGGTGACACTGCGTTATGGATTAAATGAAGCATCAGAGTGCATGGCTTCAATGGTTACAAAGTCGGACTACTTGTTAACGCAGCTTTTCCCTGTCCAGCAAGCTAAAGGCGAGCTAGCCCATTGTTCCACTGCTACAACCAAATAGTGTTTCCAACTGGGTCATTGACGGGGCCATAGAGCGAGGCCTCAGGAGTGAATAATGCCCTCCTTTCATGTGCAGGATTGATTGGAGATCAGACCAGTGTGGATTTCAGGG
This sequence comes from Sander vitreus, assembly GCF_031162955.1. NCBI lineage: Eukaryota > Metazoa > Chordata > Actinopteri > Perciformes > Percidae > Sander > Sander vitreus. The sequence goes on along the minus strand of NC_135875.1, from coordinate 15,998,274 downwards.
ATCAGATTTCACAGCTTCACTTATACTACAGCCTATCGAGCATGGCCAGATGTAACATAGCTACACTGACTGATGAAGGGGCCTCGTGTCAGAGCATGAAGCAAACCAATCTGTTACAATAGAGGCACAGAATTGACCCATGAGGTAATTACACAACTCTCACCACAATAGTATATGTTGGGATTTTACAATTTGGAAATGAGGATTTAATGGATAACTTGAGGTGGTTAAATAATAGGCGGTTCGGCAATTTGAAAAATACACTTATTCACTTTCTTGCAGAGAGATAAGAAGATCGATACCACTCTCATGCCTGTGCGGTAAATACTTAGCTGCAGCAGGTTAGCTTAGCTTAGCATAAAGACTGGAAACAGGGGGAAACAGTATAGCATGGCACTGTGTAAATGTTAAAGATGTAATCCGAGCATCACCTCGTACCGTTTGCCTGGAAACCTGTCTGTTTTTGTATGGATTAAACAAGCAAAGTAAAACATGCTAATTAGTGACTTTTTAACCTTTGGAAAGAGCCAGGCTACGTGTTTCCCTCTGTCCCTTACAGTCTTAATGCTAAGCTACAGACATGAGAGTGGTATTGATTCTTTTCATCTAACTCTCGGCAAGATAGCAAATAAGAGCGTTTGTCATAATGTGGAACTAATCAACTGAAAGCTAAAAAAATAAACATAATTCCACCAGATGGCACTCTTGTATCTGTCAAGCCTTGTTTTCTCTTTTCACTGTCTGATATACAGTAGGCTACTGTAATTGTAGCCTACATAAAGTCTGATGACCTCCCTTTCCCTGAACCAGTGTGGCACCTGTGTCAAGTCCTGGATCAAGGACGCATTCAGGTAAGACAAAACTCAGACCTTTCGAATGACAGCAACAGGGGGCCACAATTAAAAAAAATATTCCCAAATGTCATAATACTCTTTTTTTGAGGTTTTGTTTGAAGTTGGCTGTTGCGTGATGACAGCCAGGGAAATACAGCTGTGTGTAGAGTGCACAGGTTGTTAAATTTCCCAGTCTATTTATAGCGAGTCAAAAGCCACAAGTCATTTGCCAAAGAAGAATCACGATGGCCCAAAACACACACAATGACCATAGACATCATAAGGAAGGAAAAGATTCCTCCCCAAAAAAAAACAACCTAAATTTCAGAAACAACTTTGATTTTAGCATTTAAACACTTTCAATTTCCATTTTACTCTTAACTGCTGTCAGAAGAAATGCCTGTTTCCTCTCTCTTTATGAATGACTTTGAGATTTTGTGACTAGAACTACAAGCTGTGACATCAGTAAATAAGAAGATTCAGTAATGAAGGAATCCCAGTTCCCAAAATGAAACTCTAGAATTGTGTTACTTTGGAGGTTTACGTTAAAAATGTAATTGCATAATAGAAAATAGATATACAGAGTCATCTAAAACTTTTATTTATTTATTTTGTTATATTATCCTTCTGGTATATCTTTGTTTTAACCTGTTTAAAAAAAATTTTTTTAAATTCATTTTAACAGTTCATCTTTGATTTACTATTTTTAGATTGTTTCCCTTTGAGATTGTTTCATGGTTGTTTGTTTATTTGTATTGCTTTGTGATTATAAAATGATTGTGTGTATGATGTATACATATGTATGTCTGAACTCGATGGGTCTTCCTCTGCTAAATAAAGGTTACATTTGTCGTGGATTGTGTTTGTAAATTGCTATAAAAAATAAAGTTTACAATCATTTTTGATTCATAAATAAATTAAACAGAACAGAAACAGATCAAATATTCAATTTTGCAGTCAACCAGTCATAAAAAAATAAACAGACGAGAATTAACAACCTCGCAATCATTCAATCAACCAGCCAACATGTCAGTAGCAGCAGGTCAACAAATGGGATTTTATCAATTACAAATTATGGTAATTATCAATTACCATAACTTGAATCCAAGTGAATTGGGCTTCTACTAGGAAAAAAAAGACAAGACTTTGAATGAAACCTCCCATAGTGAGACTTCTTGAAATGAACAAATGATGGGAAACCCCACTATGGGCCTGCTATATATAAGACTATTTGTACTATCAATCATGGATAGAGTTCACTCAATACTTAAAGACATTCCTCAACACAGGCCATGAACATTCTGATTGGTGAGTAGTGGTGAGGCAATGCCTGTAAACTGTTGCTTTCTCTTCCTCTGCAGATCATGTCCAGACACAGCAGAGACTCTGAAGGAAGTATGACACTAGTGTGTTTGGATTATCGATTTACTGGTATTATTGCACACTTCATTTTAAACCATCTGGACCTGTTTTAATGAGTAAATAGTTTTATTTTAATTTTACATCTGCTCAAACAGTCATATTCCCTATGTTTAGCTTTGGAGTTACTTTTGGCTTAGGTTTCACATGCTTAGGTTACTGGGACTATTCGGGGGCGGGGAGGGGGGGCATGCTCAGTGCTGCAGGCAGAGTAGCTGCTGAGGAGAGAGAGCCAGGCTTTGTTCTGCCCGTTATCCTCCTCTGCCACACACACACACACACGTTGTGCTGGATGTATAAAGGGGATTGTTTTGATTCCTCGACGGTGACGTTTTGATTTTTCTTCTCCTGCAGTTCTCGCCATTCCCTGCTACATGGCTACGTTCGCTCGCAGCGCACCTCTGCCGGACAGGAACATACTTGTTGATGCTGCGCAGTTTCAAGAGATCGTGCAGAGGAGCCGCAGCTTGATACAAAAGATCCTACTCTCCATTCCCGACACACACAAATCCTGCATTCAGACAGAGGTGGGATACAGTAGATACGTGCTGGTTTTCGCATAGTTTCGCTTTGATTTGAATATGTTTTAGGCAGAGCTCTATAGGCTGCTGTGTGTTGGTGATAATCAATCAGTGCAGGTCTGTCTATGAGCCCACGGCATGGTAGTGAGCACTGTGCCCATGTTACTAGTCTGACAGGATGTTGAATAAGTTAATGTCTATGCAGCACTGTGCTTTATATTTTTGTAGTTGTAACTAGTATACATTTGTGCCAGTGTGTGATGAGTTATTATCGTACTGCTGCTAAAAGGGACCAGCATAAATCTCTAAATTCTGAGGATCTATTGCCTGAATCCTGCTAAAACCTTCACAGTGGTGGAAGTTGCCCACATTTAGTTTTTACTCATTTGCACTAAGTACTTGGGTGTAAGTTTGAGGTACTTGAGTATTTATATTTTATGCAAACTAAAAACTTGTACTACATTACATTAACTTAACATAGATACCTACTTTACAGATCAGACAAAGGCCATAATGATCTTATTTCTATATTATTATTATTATTATTATTATTATTATATCATGCATCATCCAGATTAAACTACCCAAAAGTAAATAAATAAAACTTTTGATACTCGTAGTAAAAGTAGTTGTAATGCACAACTTTTACTTGTAATGGGGTATCTTTACATTGTTGTGGTATTACTACTTTTACTAAAGGATCTGAGAACCACTGTTTTTTCATGAAGTACATAGGCCTTCAAACACATATCAAGGCAATGTGTGCGTCCTGTTGCATGCCGAGCTGTAATCTATCCATGACATCCATTTTATCTCTCCACCACAGACTCTACAACTTAATTCCTTGGAAAATGCTAAGCTTGTGATAATGGCATCCACAATTGGCATCCCCTCTGCTCCTGTACTCACAGTTGTGTCAGAAAATCTCACTTTGGTAAGCATCTACCATTCTGTGAAATGAAATGAGTGTTAAAGAACAGATAATGTGACCAGTTTGCTGTTATTCTTTTCAATTAGGAGACCAGTTTGACACGTATATCTGAGGGTCTTCAGCTGCACAGGGCCTTACTGAGCTCTGTCTCTCCTCGGCTAGAAAACAAAGACAAAGTGACTGTGCTACAGGCTGACATCAGAGACCTTGTCATTCAGATCAATAAGGTAGAATACTACTTCTAAATCACTGTCATTCTTGGTAAACAATCCTTTCCTTTTAGGCACTGTCATGATGTTGTTTTGTGTGCCTTGCAGATGCTGAAAATGGTCCAAGCAGAGGCTGTAGTGCAGCCCTCACCAACCCCCGTAGCCTTGCGTCTGCCAGGGGAATACGAGGTTCAGGTGGCAGCACACCTGACCCTGGTGCAGCTCCAGTCCTTTGGGCAGGACACGGTCCGCTTCCTCAGGAGTCTGGACCACAGCAATGAGGAGGACACAGAGAGCTGACCACTGACTTTGGTTCATGTCCAAAACATGCCTTATTCTGCCATTTTTTACCATGGTATTTATGTATTTATCTGTTAAATTAATATTTATTATTCTTTTATCTATCTATTTTTATATTTATTTATGTAATATTTATTTAGTGCATTTATTTATAACAATAACTGAAAATTATATATATCTACACACACACACACACACACACACACACACACACACATATCAATAGTAAATATAAAATACTTCAAAAGCTACATCTATAATTTTCTCCATAGCTGAGTATAGTAAAACAATAATGTATAGCAAAGCCGTTTTTATTTCTATTTATACATCCTGTAAAATGTTAAAATGAAACTAATTAGTTGTGTATGATTTGATACTGAATTGATATTGAATTGAATTGTATGATTCTGAAATCACGGTTTGCATTTTTCGGAAAAGGGAATCGTTCCTTTTTGTCAATGACCATGCATAATGACACATCAAGTACTAGCAGTGGGTCATGCTGACGCATGCTCTCATCAGTGAAATTAATCTTAATTTCCAGTGGAGCTAATACTGTAATAAAGAAGTGCAACTAAAAGTGAAATAGAAGCTTTTGTGTCATTATTTCCGCCACGCTGCCAGACAGATTTCCTTGAGGAAGTGTTGCAAGAAGTGGATGATGACCAAGAGCTTTTGTCACTTAAGTGGGTGGCACAAACCACCACCTTGTATGTAGTGTCATGTGGTAGCCTCGCTAGCATGTGATCATCATCACCAGGGTTTGCAATCACAGCGGCTGGATCTCAAGTTATTGTAACTTCCAAAAGTGATGTAACCATAATATGATCTCAGACATACGATAATGGAAACTCACTTTGAGTTAAGTAAACACTGGCGAGTAGAACCAGAGGATCTACATTATGTTTTCTTTTTATTTTAAAACTTATTTACACATTTTAGTGGGAAAACTATCATAAAAAAACGAGCAAAGCAAAACAATGTTTACAGAGACATGGTTATAAACATGGTATTTTCCAACAAAGAATCCCTTTAAATGGATGATTCACCCAGGTTCAGAGCTACTCATAACAGAAAATAAAATATTGTTTTTTTTGTACTTCACCCACTGGGAGGGGGGTTTACAAGGCAGAGATGGCCTTGGCAGCTACTCTTCTCCCCAGCGGCAGAGTCAGGTCAGTGATGGCCAGGACAACTCTAGGTTTGGCCAGAGCAGGCAGCTTCACCAGCTCAGAAACCTGGATGCACAAAAAAGACAAATAAGTATTAATTTTTAAGAAACATGCATCATGTTGCTCAAGGCAAGTTTTAACTCTTGATCTGTGAACAGTCTCATGGTTACAGGCTCCCACAAAACCATTGGGGTCATACACACCAGGTTTTCTTAACTTGGTGCAAATTCACACATGGATCAAATTCTGAGCGTGACCCTTGAATTCTCTCGCTCTCTGAGATTTTCTCTTTACCAAAGCACTCAATCCTCAAAAATGTCTTTGCAACCAAGCAGAACAAACAAAGTTTATGAAGAAATTCCAAACCCTTTCCCAATGTCTGATGTAACATCATCTCCCTCCTTATCTGTATCCTTCTCGCCTTCCAGTTTCTTCTCCTCCCAGCTCATAACTCACCATTGTAAAGGGCATGAACTGCAGAATGCTTCCGCGACTTCCCTGCTCCAGGCACTCAACACACTCCTCCATAAAACTCTGTACAAACTGGGTGTGAGGGCCCGCCATCTTGGAGCCCAGGATGGAGGAAATGAGGAGGAAAAGGTTGGCTGAGGAGTAGAGAACAGGTGGTATGAATTGTCATAGTTGAAGTAATCGCACGTCTGTGTTCATGGCATTTCCCTATAGTGATGAGCAGTCATTATAACAGAGGTTGGTTCATTTCTCTGTGCAAGGTGCAGGCAAAAAGGACTGTACGTGGACGTATAGCACAGGCTTACCCAGGACTCGGTTGAGAGGGTCCCTCATGTTGACAGTATGGAGCTGGGAGGCAGAGAGGGAACTGCTCATTGATCGGTCTCCTATGAAAGAACATGTGATGTTAGAAAACAGCGGAAGAACTGACAAGTGTCGTTTTCATTTTATTTTAGTTATTTGAGAAAGTAAAAAGACACATACACAAAACAAAATGTCAACAGGGAAGTTAAAAGTTAACCGTCAAGTATTCTGTCGGTGGTTAACAAAAAGGCCGTCTTGACTAAAGACAATGGACATGTTTTTTACAATGGAATGGGTGGAACTCATTTGACTTTGGGTAAAATTCCCAAGGTTGATAGCAGGATGATAAGAGTAATTTGGAACCACAATGCCTCTATTGCTCTCAAAATCAATCTTCCTCTGGTTGGTAAAGTGACTATATGTAACTTTTACACGTTTCTGAAATCGTTTAATGTTCCAACTGATGATCATAAATGACCTGTAACAGAAAACAAGACTTACAGTGAAAAGAACGCTAGTTTTATATAGTTTTTCGTTCACTCTCGCCTTCTTCTCTGGCGTTATGTACTTTATCGACCCTCCCCCGATCTGACTCTCTTACTCATGCCTCCCAACGCTGCCACAGACACTCTCCTCTCTACTCAAGCCTCCTCCCTTGACTCTCTCTGTCCTCTTACTTCACGGCAGGCTCGCAAGTCCTTCCCAGCTCCGTGGTTAGCTGACAGACCAACTATACGGGCAGCGGAAAGGAAATGGCGGAAATCTAAACACCCAGATGATCTGCTTACCTATCAGTCTCTTCTTTCCTCCTTCGCTGCCTCTATTTCTGCAGCAAAAAGCTCTTTTTATCAAACCAAAACTGAATCTTCTTTCTCCAACCCCAAAAATCTTTTTTCCATCTTCTCTATCCTCCTAGATTTCCCCAGTCCACCACCTCCCTCCTACCAACCCACTTTGTCAACTACTTTGTAAAAAAGATAGATGACAAACTCTTCATTCTCCACCTCACTTCCTGAAATCATCTTACCATCCATCACATCCAGTACTCTCTTTCTTACTTTAATTACCTCCGCCCGCCCAACCACCTGCCCCCTTGATCCTATCCCTTCTCACCTTCTCCAGTCTATTGCTCCTGACCTTCTTCCTTTCCTCGCTCATCTCATTAACATCTCCTTGTCAACTGGCTGTTTCCCAGACGCCCTCAAAGAGGCAAGAGTGACCCCACTACTCACACTCGACTCGTCTGAAGTAAATAACTACAGACCCGTCTCCCTTCTTCCATTTCTTTCCAAAACTCTTGAGCGTTCCATTTATAATCAACTCTCTACCTATCTCCACCAGAACAACCTTCTTGATCCCCACCAGTCTGGCTTCAAGGCTGGCCCCTCAACAGAAACTGCCCTCCTTGCTGTCACTGAGCAGCTTCGCATCGCTAGAGCAGCCTCTCTCTCCTCCGTCGTCATCCTTCTGGACCTTTCTGCTGCCTTCGACACAGTGAACCATCAGATCCTCATTTCGACACTCCAGGATCTGGGTGTCTCAGGCTCTGCGCTCTCTTTGCTCACATCTTACCTGACAGACCGAACCTACCGGGTAACTTGGAGAGGATCTACCTCAGAACCTTGCCCACTCAAAACTGGGGTTCCTCAGGGATCAGTCCTGGGTCCCCTCCTCTTCTCTCTGTACACCAACTCACCAACTGTCATTCAGTCGCACGGCTTTTCTTATCACAGCTACTCAGATGACACCCAACTAATTCTCTCCTTTCCGGAGTCTGAAACTCAGGTAGCAGCATGTATCCCGGCCTGTCTGACTGACATTTCTTCTTGGATGTCCACACACCATCTGAAACTCAACCTTGACAAGACTGAGCTCCTTTTCCTTCCAGGGAAAGGCTCTCCTACCCAGGACCTGAAAATAACAATTGACAACTCTGTGGTAGTCCCCACCCACACTGCTAGAAATCTGAGTGTGACACTTGACGACCAACTAACCTTCACTGCCAACATCGCTGCAACTACCCGATCATGTAGATACATGCTGCACAACATCAGAAGAATACGTCCCCTTCTAACGCAGAAGGCGGCTCAGGTTCTGGTTCAGGCTCTGGTCATCTCACGTCTAGACTACTGCAACTCCCTCCTGATTGGCCTGCCTACATGTGCCATCCGGCCCCTGCAGCTCATTCAGAACGCAGCAGCTCGACTTGTCTTCAACCTCCCCAAGTTCTCTCACACTACACCGCTCCTCCGCTCTCTTCACTAGTTACCAGTTGCTGCCTGCATCCGCTTCAAGACACTAGTACTTGCATACAGCCCCAGCATACATCCAGGACATGGTCACACCCTATACCCCAACCCGCCACTCAACTCTGCATCAGCCAACCGGCTTGCTGCCCCCTCACAGCGAGGGAGAACTAATCACTCAACAAAATCCAGACTTTTGCTGTCCTGGCTCCTAAATGGTGGAATGAGCTCCCTATTGACATCAGGATGGCCGAAAACCTACGCATCTTCTGCCGAAGGCTAAAAACACATCTCTTCCGACTACACCTCGGATAAAGAAGAAGAAAAAATTAATAAAAAAATAAAATGATATATATATATTTTTTTTCTTTTTTCTTGATGCTGCACTTTAATATGGCTCTTTGTAGTATTACCTATTTAAAGCTAATGTACTTGCACTTAATACTTGTCTGGAGTTTGCACCTTCAAGGTTGAACGCACTTAATTGTAAGTCGCTTTGGATAAAAGCGTCAGCTAAATGACATGTAATGTTTTTATTTATGCCTTTGCCCGTCACAAAATGATTTACGGCAGGTAGACAGGGCTGCATAGCACACATTCTGACGGGTCACAGATTTCGGCTGAACACCAGAAAAGCCTGTGTTAGTTTATCCAGCCAGGTAAAAGGTAGCAGGAGTTTTCTTTATATAGGCCTAATTGTATTTACATTTTATTTTAGAAGTTATCTGCTATAGTTATGGCTGATACTGGGGCAGGGCCATCACAGGAAATAAGGAAATTAAAGAAAGAACAACTAAAAGCTATAAGGGAAAGTGAAAGACAATGGGTGAATCCGAGTCACGAGTTGTGTTGGCCTACTATTTTCTTTTCCTTTGTCCCCCTGTACCTGTGTAAAACATCCTTGGGTTTTATGAAATGCACTATATGAATCTAAGTTATTATTACGTTGGTTGCTACAACTAACCCGGTTTAGCTCACGATACATCCAACGTAGGCTAAGTTACTGTATGCAACACTTGAAATGCAACAATGCATCTGTGACTTATTCTATTATTGTAAATGAATGATTTTCTGTCTGAGCAAAACATTCATCGCAACTATATGACCACCCGGTAACGCTAACTCAGTAATATACAGTGGGCAATACAGCACCGTAAAGAAAAGACCTTTACGTCTCCAATAGAGTGCGGATCGGGCCGCATTATTCTGTCCGAGCCCGGCCTGCGTCCGACAGATCAGTAACCGAACTCGACCCAAGCCCAACAAGCATTAAAATATTTATGTCTGAGCCCGACCTGAGCCCGACACAGTTAAAAAATCTCTTTTTTTCCCTCATACTAATGACACGTTTGTTTGTGTGGAAAGCCCGCTTTTATTAAGCAACTGTAGGAAGGCATTCGGAAATGAACAGATGAGCACATCAGCGCACACGGGGCAACAAGCGCACGTTAACACAGGCACGCACCTACATAATAAGCTTTTTAAAATTAAAAATGTTCAATGCCTTATCGTGCTGATGTGACCGAGCCCGACCCAAACCCGAACATCATTTCTAAATATCTGTCCGAACCCGGCCGCTAGAATCAACACAATCTGAAAGTTATATATAGCGACTTTAAGTACTGAATTGTTAAACGTAAAAACCTCCCATTAAACTGCAGTGCTCACGTCAGAACCTGCTGATGGGTAAGACACAGATAATGAATATAGATCAAACAAAGCTTATTTATGCTTCTGACTGAGCTAATCGTGCTTACAAGAAGCAACTTGCTAGTAACAGGGTCTCGGAAAGTCCTTTTGCTTTTGAAAACCGTCTGGTATTTGCATAATCCTTAGCTCAGACTGACACAGCCACAGGCTTCACATTAATAGACTGACCTGGACTGGAAAGGGCAGCAGGTTCATCCTCATTGGAGCTGAGCAGACGCATGAGTTTAGAGGGTTGAGTGTCATCCAAGGGAAAGAGGCTGTTGTAGTCCTGCAGCCGATAAGGAATATGTTAAGAATACTTTGGGTTCGAGATCAATTATATATGCAATTAAAAGGAATTCAATCAGAGTATTCACACACTTTGTGTCATTTTCTCACACTGAAAATAGTATTTCCATTAGTAACATTTGACTTGCTTGAGTGACTGTTACCTCAATATCTTCTCGTTGCCTTTTGCGCTGACGAGCAGAAAACGAGCCTTTGTGGTGAGAGGAGTAAGAGCTGAGTGCACACCACACAGACAACCTGAGGAGTCAACGGGAGAGTAAAGTTAACACCAGATCCCAAAATAACAACGCCATGATCACATCAAAAGTATTAAGCTTCACTCACTTCGCCAGTGCCTTTCCAGGGGGGTCCGCCAGGCTGTGCCAGTGGGCTGAGTCTGTGAGCAGGTCGGGCAGTATGGTACCCAGCAGGGTGAGGGTGATCTGCTGAGTGTCCAGGCAGAAGATGCTGTAGAGTAACTCCACCACCCGATCGGCCCACTCCTGTCGAGTCTCCTTCAGCAGCTCCTGAAATAAGACGCAGTGCTCTGATATATACACAAGTCATTTGACTGTCACGCTCTAGTTAAGGTCTCTTTGTGTGCGCCTTTGATACCACAAGGTTAGGTTTTCATCATCAAAAAAAGGTACCATGTGGAGTTTATGACCACTAGTGGTGTGACTGAGCAACGTTTTGATTTGTGGATCCTTGTTTTGATCTCACAAGTATTAGTCAATTAATTGATAAATAGAAAATTATTCAACGACTATTTTGATAATCGGTTAATCAGTTAGGTAATATTTCCTTGTCTTATATATCATAGCAAACTGAATATCTCTGGGTTTTAAACTGTTGGTCAGACAAAGCAAGACATTCACAGAAGATCACCTGAGGCTGTATTAAATAGTGATGGCCATTTTCCCCCCGCGATTAATCAAGAAAAAAAAACAGCAAACAAAATGATAATGAATGGTTAGTTGCAGCCTTTAAACACAGCTAGTGTGGCTGTTGTTGATCCTCAAGCTATCTGCACCCTTTTCTCAGTCCCCTACCTTGACCAAATTGTTTGTGAACCAGAAGACCCCGCCCATGTTGAGAAGACTCTCAAACAGATGCAGGGCCCGGCTGTCCACCCAGCCTTTGCGCAGCACCGTCTGGAACTGCTTGCTGAGGGCCACATGGATGGGGTCTTTGGCCGGCAGTAGGTTGCGGTAGGGGATCGGTTCCTGGCCCTCCACCGGGGAGCGCAGGGTCGCGGCCGTTTGTTGGAAGACGTCGGCACACATGTGCTCCATGATGGAACTCATAATAATCACCCTGGTGAGAGAGAACATCATTGTTAATTCACGTATTAATGGTCTGTGAAGGAGAACGCATCTGATCATGGGCTAAAGTTGTAAAGTATAAGTGTGTGTTTCAGTTGTTTGTACCGTTCATTGTAAAACTGCAGAGTGTTCTCCCCATAAAGCGGGGTCACGAGCTGCCGGATCATAGTCTGCGGCTTCTCCCTCTCATCCCTCCCCAGCATCCTGACGTGGGCCACCAGCCAGGCCACCGCACAGATTGCCATACTGCACACCTTCCCCTTGATGTTGTCAGTGATCTTCTACACTCAGAGAGAGAGATGACAAGGAAAAAAAAAGGAAGAAAGGATGTGGTTAAAATAATGTGTGGTATGGTGAAAGGAGAGAGGATTCTGACTAAGACTGCATCCTTCCGCATTGCGCGATACGAAAACTTGGGACTTTAGGGCGTCACTGCTGTTGCAAGTTCTTACACATTTGCTAATTTCCAGAGAATATGTCATGCTCACTTGAGTAATGAGTCAAACTGCAAAGGTTCATAGACATGCAGTGGTTAGGGAGGTTACTGGTACTGCTTGAGCATCATGTGAGCAACTCAGGAAATCTCACAAAATATTTTCCAGTCACAGGAAGAGCATTAAAGTTGAACAGACCTGTACTGCCTCCACAGAAAGAACACCGTTCTCCCACGCATTCAAAACTTCCAAGATGGCTGCTGGCGTGCTGAGGCAGATTTCATGCCATTTCACCTGACTGTCACAACAACACATAACCGTCAGAGGAAGTTTAGAGAATGCATTACATAACTGAAATGAAAATGAAAATAATAAAATTAAACGCTAACGTACTCTGCAGGTCATTACCGCACTTGATGCGTGCGGAAACATTTAAAGTCCTAGTTTATAAGACACCAGTGTGAAGCAGTTCCCACCAAATGTTCAAAACAAAGTTAAAAAAGTACCAAAAGCAGAAGTCTAAAAAAAAACAAAAAAAAAAAACAAATGAAATGGAGTCACTACTGTAAAAGTCATGTGCTCTTTTATTCCTATCACAATCACTATTATTGCGCGGTACTGCTGGGAAGCTCTGACATCTGTGACATTCACTCAAAAGTCAACAGTGCTACAATTACAAGCAATATTATGTTTATTATAAGGGTAACAAGTCCCTAAGTTAAGCATTTATAAGCAGTATATAAACATGTAATAGATGATTTATAACACACGGCGCAAGTTGCCTCTTAGCGAAGGGCTTTTATTGTGAAAGGTAAGAACGGAAGGGGTGAGGCTATAACGCGCTGCCATTGACAATGTTGTCGTCAATAAAGAGTTCGTAGTCTTGGTTCAGACTACGGAGCCTCCATCTTATGTTTTTATTACCTTCATAGGTATAGGCGCAACTCATAACCGTTGTCTACAGTAATATATCATTCTGAATTTTAAAACATATTTTAAAATTGTAATCCTGCTAATAATACCCTTTTTTTTTATGTATCGGTAATCTGATTACATCTGATTTTCTGTAACTTTAACTTGGAATCCTTATTACATAACGCCTTTCCATGTATTCTCTCATGTATACTCCCCAAGCCTGATTACAACTGTGTTTTTCTATAATGTCATTCATTTTCTATATAAACAGCCTCCAAGTATAAAGCATGCACAAAAAACTGTTCTTTAAGTTAAGATTTGTCTGCAACTTACACTAGTTTCATCTCTGAGGAGTTGTTCAGCAGGGTGACCAGGCTCTCCACTTTGCCAGGCTCTGGTCTGAAGCAGGGGTGGTCGGGGTTTAGAGTCTTGCCCTCTTCAGGCATACATGTCTGCAGCCATGTTTCAAAGAAGGGTGTCTCCCCTGAAGGGCTGGGGTCTGACAGGATCACCTGGAAAGGAGAGACACAGGGCAGCCGTGTGCTCTATGAATCGCTTTAGGCTTAATCAATTAAAATGGACACATGACATAGATCTAATCAATCTACAGTATTCTGTTCAGCGAGCAGAGATGCTGCAGAATATCTTAGGTCACTTCTACAAAGCCCTCTCCGCACATCCTGTGGCCTTACGCTGAAAGAGCAGGCTGATTTGCTCTGAAATTCACATTGATTCACAGTGTACTGTACCCATTAACATCAATATACTCTTTTTTCTGACAAGCTTGAATTGACACAAACTAACCTCAGAACCATATGTCTGCACCACATGGCAGAGCATTAGGAAGGAGATGTCAAAGAGCAGGGCCCGTACTGACGCAGACTTGGCTGAAGGAGAGCAGGGAAAAACCCGCAATGTTAGGATCACATTTAATACAAAATATGTCAAATCCCCACATTGGAACACGTCACTCTTGCATTGAACTCACATCCTTCGCCGCTGATGTGCTTGGGAAACTCATTAAGCCTATAACAAAAAGGAAACACATTACAAGTTATGAAGCATCTTGTTAAAAATCCACTTCTTTAGGCCAACTGGAGTTTTCCACATTCCACTGGTATGCAAGTCAATATAGGAGTCATGATTTTGGGGACTATTTGTCTTACCTCTATTTTGCATTTACTCACTTAATGAACTTCCGGGCAAAGGACTTGAGTTTCCCAGTGGCCGCTGCTGCTGCCAAGAGCAGATCTAGGCTCTTTCCAGACAACATGTGTCCCAGGACCCCCAAAAGGCCCTCAGGTGACTTGGAGTGATCTGCATCTACTGTCTAATGAACGAGAAAGGAAGACTGATGTTCATTTGTTCTTGTTACTAAAGGTGTGTTCAATATAGTTCTTTCACTTGTATTTATTGATACATGACATTGTTTTTTCTAGACATGTAACTTGATATTATACAGTTTATAAAATACACTGAGAATGCCCTGTACAGTTTAGATCGGGTAATGGTGCTCTACCTTAAGAATATTGGTGACAGTGGGCTCAGCTCGCAGGATGAGACCAGGGTTGGGCTGGATGTTAGCATTTTCTGCTGTCTTTAACCTTGGGGCGAACTCCCTGTCCTCGGTCCTGAATCAAATGTGCAAGGGGAGAGGGACGGCAAGGTAGGGATAGACGAGAGACAAAGGCGGGGTGGAGGGGTTGGGGGATACGGTGTATTGTGTGAATATGGTGAACAAAACTTCATCCATGATCATGTTAACTAAAAGAGTTCAGACATTGAAGAAAAGAGCCGTCACGTGTGTTCATTGTGACATGGGAACCCGTACCGTTTTGAAGTGAGGCAGGCTGTATTTGAATCTGACAGCAGACCAAGCTTGTTACACTCCTGCAGGAGCATGCTGAGGCAGTCACAACTATGTAAAGAAGCGCAAGACAAATGATAAGTGTCATGGTGTCGGCTTACCAGGCATTTAACTGGTTTTTCTTATCTAGAACGTCTTACAATGAGATTACAGGCAGTGAAGAGGTTTGTGGCAGCACTTACTTGCATCTCTGATCAGCTTTGTCCAGCAGGGGTGTGAGTTTAAGTAAGTACTGAAATGCAATATTCACATCCTCCATGAAGTCCTGGAAAATACAATTTGCCATGTTATTAAAAGTGAAAGTGAAGGTTTCATCACATTACATTTCACACCACAGTTATTGCTTTTTTTAGCCCGTGACTGCTTGGCAATAGTAAAAGCTCATGATTGTGTCAGTGTTCATTTGTCAGAAAGACATCAGTGAGTCAATTGTTGTACCTGTCCTTTGTCACCCTGAGGATACTTCTTTAGGCGGAGCAGAACTTGTGGAATCTAGTATAAAGAAACAAGAAACTCTTTAAGTGTGGTCGAGTTGCACGCGCACAGTAACAATGCTTCTGTCATTCTCACTGGTGCCGGATGTAGATCTGTTTACTTTATTTCACCCTTATTCACTAAAGTGATTACTGCATGCAACAAAAACCTAAAGTCAATCTAGGCAAAAGATAGTCCACAAAAGACTATCAGGTGGAAATAATACTGAAAACACAAACTTAAAAGTTGAAATAAACAAACTAATGAAGTTCAACTTTCGCTCAAAATGGCCAGACTTTCGACATCAATTTAAAGTCAAAAGGACAATAAACACTCCAGACTAAGCAAAAAAGAAAGGCAGACAGAAGCAGATCACAAGTAGATAGAGGGAACTGTCCTCCTCTTTGAAATAGACATTACCTTGAGGAATGTGAAGGCAGTCCATTTGAGCTCCTCTGTGCCCTCTGGTGACTCGATGAGGCCGGTGAAGCAGGCCTTCCAGATCTCCAGGACAAAAAGAGGAGCAGGGATTCGCTGTGGAGGACAGACAATTTGAAAAGACTGCTGCCAAAAATAATAAAATACATACATACAACAGAGCAGTCTTAATATGCGTGTGCATGAATTCTTGCATGAAGAAACTGATAACTACAAGGACAGAGGCAAAATGAGAAATGGTCCAACAATGAAAGACAAATGGTCTTCCAGAGAGAGTTGGACTCTTCAGATTTAGTTTGATCTTCAACTTCTTATATTCCTTTTTTTTTTTTTTTATTCTCAGCATGACATACAACATTGGCCACTCTGATAAAAATTACCTTACAGTTCACAATTTACTGCCATCGTGCTATATTAATGTCAAGATATTTAAGAAGACTTTATTGATTTTTTTTTTTTTTTTTTTACACATTACACACAGGCCCGAAATACACACACATGCACAAAGAGGACCTATACACATGCATTATTGGAGTGATATCAGAGCGAGAGGGCTGCCAATAAACAGGCACCCCGTGCCACTGGGGGCTCGAGTGCCTTGCTCAAGGGCACCTCAGCAGTGTCCAGGAGGTGAACTGGCACCTCTCCAGCTACCAAAAGACAAGCACTTTACTTTCCCTGGCAGTTTAAGGCAGATTTAACATTACATTTCTATGCCACTAAATTAGGGCTGGGCGATATGGAGAAAATCAAATATCACGATATTTTTAACCAAATACCTCAATATCGATACTGCAACGATATTGTAGTGTTGACTATTGGTGCTTTCACAAAATATTTACACAATAAGATTTTTCATAAATAATCATCAGTAATGTGGATATAATGACTCAGTGGGTAAAGGCAAATAATAGAACAGTTACAACAGTCTGGTAAGTTCAGAAAATGACATCACTTTACTGTAATGCAGCCTTTAAAACCAGGAAAAGACAACACTTACGCCATATTACGATATCCAAAATCTAAAACGATATCTAGTCTCATATCACGATATCGATATAATATCGATATATTGCCCAGCTCTACACTAAATGTTCACCTGCATTCTCTTGATCATCATCAGCTGCTCCACCAGTGGCTGTGTCTCGCCTGTCAGATTCATAGTCCCTTCCAGCATGACGAAGGCGTGGACTGATGGAAAGGAGGCATGGAACCTAGGGTCACTCTGCTCAGACAGCATCAGGGGAATACTGAGGAAAGAGTGAAGAGTTAGCATGACAAAGATTGATTGTGATGTTCTTTACAGTAATATATTGCCACGTCTAGGCTAAGCAGCGTCATGCCAAAGTTAAACTGATCTGTGTATTCAATATGCAGGAATAAGGTGGGAAACGTCACCCTTTTACTAGTGACAAGCTCTCATCCAATTTAGTTCTCGATGTCTGGTTAGGGACACAGCCGAGGCCATCCGTCACTCTCAACACTGATTGCTCTACGCTGCTCCAGGAACCTTTGGAGGAGTAGCAGCAGAAACACAGTAAGACATCTGGCACAACAATTATGCATAATAAAATTTGCAGACATCTAATATAAATGATAATGTTTAGCCTTAATGTTTCCCAGACAATCACTGGTAACTAAAATTGTCTCTTAAACTCAGAGAGATCTATCACCCAGGGAAACTCCATCAAATATAACTTCAAGTTTGCAAATTGTTTTCATGTCGCTTTGACAGGGGAGAACCATACTCATATTGAAATATATATATATATATATATACACACACACACACATATTTGTGCCCAAATGCATTTTGCATAACCCTATGTGTACACACACACACACACACACACACACACACCTTGTTCCTCCAGCCGAGCGATGTGGACCAGTGCTCTGTTCTTGGTGCTATTCATCAGATTGTAAAGCCTCTCCTGACAGGCTCTCAGACTGGCCTCTGTGCTGGCTGATGGACCCAGTTCTCTCAGCTTCTCACAGTACCAGGCACAGCCCTGCAGCAGCCACACTACCACTCCCAGCAGAGCCCGACACAGCCCAATGCATTCCTCTGCTTTCCCGTGACAGCTTCAGAGTCAGAGATAAGAGGCAGTGAGTCAGAGATAGTTTAAATAAATTAGAAGAAACTTATGGCATTTCCAAAACCAAACTAACAGTTTTTAACTAAGCAAATGTGCAGGCCAGCAGTGAAGAATAAAACATTAGAAATACATCAAAACATTGCATGTCCAAGGAATATGGGCTGCTCATTTACTTAAGAGTTAGTGGTATGCAGCTGTAGCTGATGTTGTTAGTAAAAGGAAACAAGTAAGATTTGATAACTAAATGTTAACTTGTGAGACAAGGCTGATCTTGGTATTATACAATCACTTTATCGCCTTAGTACCAGCATTCTGGATGAGCTGCAGGTTATCTGAGTGACGTTGACAATAATCTAAGCAAGATTTAAATAAGCAATAACCTTTTCATTTTTACATACATTCTCAGCTTCATTAAACGTTATCTAGATATCCCATTAAACACATTTGTTAATAGTTACTATGCAATTAGTGAACACCAATACTTGCCCCAATTCACTGCAGATGATATTCTGAGACATAAATGTGCATATATGCTTACTAAATCTATTATGATTTCATAAGAAATTCTAAATTCATACAAGGCATAAAAATCTAGCCTCAACATTGATGCGGTTATGTGTTAGACGTGTTACACAGGTAACAATAAAGATGGAAAATGTAATATAACGTTACTGATGGAGAAGGACAACACTGTCGAGAATAATTTCACATACCTGAGACGATGGCAAAACATGTCCATTATCTCCAACAGTGATGTGACACACAGCTCCCGAGAAAAGTCATCAAACTATCAGAAAAGAGACATATTCATGAAAACCTCTCATATATTACAGTAAACTGCACGATACCATAATTTTGTGTAAAAAATATAAAAGTAAATGACCTTGCTGAGGGCTGTAAGCACACTGGAATAAGACACCATCTAAGGAGAGAGAAGGTAACATTCATTACGGTTTGACTCACTGCCCAGTTACCATATTTTTAATAACACTGCTTTTTGTCTCACCTGGGAACTTATAGCATATTTTAGGTAAGACAAAATAAGAGGGTTAGGAGAGGGACCAATCATTGCCTGCTCCATCAGGGCCTCTGAAATACACAAACAGCATTTAAAGCCACAATTAGAATTGACAAAAAGATAACTGGTGTAAAGAGTAATTATTAACATGATATCTAGGGAACTTCACTGACCTGCAAGGTTAAGATAGTCCCATGTTGCTCCCTTTGGAAAGTTTTTCTTGATGTTAATGGCCCACTGATAGTCACTCCATCGTTCCTTCCATGCCTGTAGAATGGCTTGCTTCAGATTGACCACCTTCATCCTGGTAAAAACGACCACGCACTCGTAACATTATTCAACATTTCGAAGAGACAGCCATTAATGTTAAAGCTATTTCGCAGTAAACTTCTATATGCGATACGCACTAGTTTACTTTAGTTTACTACGTTATTCATTCATGCAGCTGGTTGACGTTAGCCGTTAGCTGCCGATGTAATTTATTAACTCATAAATTAAGATAAAGTTGTCTTGCTGGGTGCAAAAACACGTATTCCACGGCAAATAAGACACAACCCAGTCGCACTATGTTATCACTAAATTACATGCTTACCTGACTTTTTCAGTTTTTCAAAACATAAAATATATTTGTTTGTAGCTCCTCTGCTTCACAGTTCACAACACAAAGAACGCCATTTTTGTTGTAAAATACGTAAACGTTCATTGGTTAGTCTCTGGTCTCTTGACGTCTTACTATTCTTTCCGCGGATTGGTTAGACAGTGCTGAACGCTCAATGGCAGAGTAATGACCTAACATTGTCACAAGATGTCGCACTCTACAAAGTTAAAAGTCAAAGCTCGGCACAAAGTCAGGGAGTAAGGTAAAACTAACCAACTGAAGAAATACTTAGGTATTATCAAGCCTGGCACTTGTGTAGCTCAACTGACATTTAGCTAGCTAACTAGCTAGCGTTAGCGTTAGCTAATTAGCTAGATACTACTGAGTTCATTTAGCTAAAAAGAAAACATAGTATGCCAATTTAGGGAACTTAAAGTTAGCTGACTTCAGACAAAACGTGTTATATTGAGTCTTACTGTCAGGTAGGGTTATTTACATGAGTTATTTAAATATTTAAATAACTCTCCTTCATTTGACCACTTATGTAGCTACTCCATAGCAGAAATGCTTTGTTATCTTATGTAACCACCCCATTCAGTTGTGTGATTCACTGCAGTTTCATCTTTTTTGTGTGTCAGTTCACTGCTTTTCAACAGGGTTTTTCATCTAGTGTGTCACACCATAGAGGTGAATAGAAAAGCAAAAAAAATATTTGTCTTGAAAACATTTAAGAGATCCTAGACATACCAGACAGCATGTTAGAAATGGAATTTAATGTATAAGTCCAATTCAAAGTTTGGGATTGGTACCCTTATTGAGAGGTTAAAACAGTGTTACTGTTAAAACTAATCTAGTTATTCACAACAGTAGCCCCCCACAAACCACATTTAGCTGAAAAGAGTACGGAAAGTGTTTTTAATATAAAATAATCTACTCAAGCATGGTCTGCAGAGTTTTTCTAACTGTCCCCTTTCCACTTTTGCAGTCAGTTCTTCATCATGTTAAAAGGGATATTGTTCTCCATATCAAACCACCCCAAACCACTTCTACGAGTGAAGGTCCTGTATTGAGTCTGCGGCAACAAAGACCCTCATTCTGCCTGACACTGGAGACGTTGTCCTGGCTAAAGCGAGGTCTGTGTCCTGGGACGCAGTGATGCCAGCCAGTAAGAGATGATCCATGCGTCCTGGCATAGTCTAGGTAGGCTAAGGATGGAGGGGAGAGGTGTATGTGTGTGTGGAGGGGTACTTGCGGAAAAGTATCTTATCCCCGTTGCCTTCCACTGAGAGCTGCATTAGAGAATGGTGCTGACAGATTTGAATCTACCCCTGGGGATACCTGAGAGACAGTAGTCACAGCTCTGTGTCTGTTCTCATGACTTCACTGTTGGGACATACTCAGTTTAGCTGACTCTTACTTTTCTTCTCAGTTACTGTGTGGTTTGCTTAAGTTTGAAGCTATTAGCTGTAGCTTATCCCAATACAATGGAGCTCACTGGCATGTAGTTTATGCCCCCCAAAATCACCTAACAGTGAATACTTTCATTTAGGACTTATTTTTCACAGAAGGAAGATCCACTGTTCACAACATGCTCCGTTGATTTTTACGAGTATTCTTTTCAATGAGATGTTTATCAGTTTCTCAAATGTTATTTTATAGGTGCTTTGTGCACCACAAAATGCCTCTGCGCTCCATTGTACTGGGCTGACAACAGTACAATACACTGAAACTATGTGGATTGTATTTATTGTGTTTTTGTGTAAACTATTTATCGAATCCATCAGGGGAAATTGGTAGTGAACACATTAAACATCCACCTGTAGGGTTTGCACACACAGGCAGAAGAGGATAATCTTTATGAAATAATAAACGTAAATATAACTAATATTTCATGACTTGTGCCTCTGAGCTGTTGTAAAACTGTATGTTATGAATTTTTTTATGAAATTTAAACAGGGACAATGCACAAATAAATATAAAAAATATGTCTTGGGTCAGGTTATAGCAACAATTGCTAATTTCCACCTGTAGTCCCTGGGCAGGTATGACAAATAAAAAAACAAAACAGTTTTAAATAGAAATTTCACAGGATCATAGATAACGTGATGCCCATAGTAATTAAAAACAAGCAATTTAGCAAAAGAACAGGAAAACAGGGGCGCCATCAGCCCACTCACTCTCTCTCCCCCCTCCCCAGCACACACACTCAAAACAATTTAGCAGCAGCTTTGGCACATTAGAGTGCCTATGATATGTTGTTACATTAGACCTAATATACTCTTTCCACAGTACATGAATTCACTATCTTGCTCATTCTTCCTCTCTTTCTCTAAAACACACTGAGGGCCTTTAGGCACACATAGGTAATTACCAAGGGTTGAGAGCCAGGAAATGAGAGTGGCCCCCTTATGTCCCCTCAGGTTGTCCATTCATGATGCTTCATGAATCAGATAGACTCGAGGCACCTACTGTAACTGAAAGAAGATAAGGCGCATATATATGTGTCGCAATGTTTAATTCTGCCTATGACCTTTTTCTCAGAGCTCCAAATAGCAGCCTTTTCAAGGGATAACTTTGTCATACGTCACACATTGGACATACATCACACATTGGACATACAACCAATTCTAAACTATAAAACACGTCTTCTCCCACACAGGTGTTTTTTTTATTTTCTTTGCCTAATTAGATGTCTCCTCAGGTGTTTGAGCGTGTTCAGCCATGCTTGATTGATCGCTCACTTTTCTTTGATAGTATACAGAGGTCTAATTAGCCAAGTGAAAACACCTGTGTGGATGTGCTGTGCTGGGCCTTTAACAGTTTTGATCGAGTATTTTTCTGAGATTGCTTAGCTGGGTACTTAACTAGTAATTTGGCATTAGCTCAGTAGAGCTTCTCTCTAAATTGCGTCCTCGGCCCGTCTGATGTGGTTTTAGCACTGTCATTATTTATACCTGTGATTTTCCTATAGTGACATGTCGAAAATGTGTTCTTTTAAAAAGGCCAATGTATTTACTTGACTGAGTGATAGGATGATGTAATCAACCAAGGGTACCCCTCTGTGTCTTTAAAAATCCTGTGTACATTTGCAGTCTTTTGATGGGTACTTGGGCACTGCTGACAGCTAACGGATAACACCAGTGGGCTCTTGGCTTATAGCACAAGAAGACAAGCGTGGGTAGTGGGACAGGGCTGTTGTGTCTCTTCCATTTGGGCAGCAGACTACAAAACATGTCTCAGTCATTGGATACATTCCCGTCACACTTGAGACACTTGTGAAGTGCTTAGAAAACACATACCTCTTTATAGAATAACTTAATATATACATGTATGTACCAATAATTGATCTCCTAATAGTACTATATATTACTCACTTCATACGTTAATTTTGGATTCCAATAATACTATCATACATAAAATATTAGCGCCAGTTTTGACTTTCTTTTGAAATCTGCTATAGTCACACACATATACAGTACATATAACAGTGGACTTATTCTTCCAATTACTTTATTTACATCTAGTGACCTATAAAATATATTTCACTTTGAATTTACAGTGTGTAAAATAGAATGAGATTACATTTGATTGCAATTTAATTGGATTTAGGTTCGGACTATATTGCTCATTTGTAACATTATATTATATATTCATGTATATGAATTCCCTTGTAGTAGATAAAAGTCTTGATCAGTTAAGTGTGGGCACTGGCTCTCTCTTTTTCTCTCTCTTTTTTAAAATAAGTCGGGAAGCTGACAGCAAAGCATTATTTTACTTTAAATGTTATAAAAAAAAAGAGCAATGTTCTCCCCTAGTTCTAAAATGGTCATAAATGGATATGAGAGTACTTCCTTGTTATGAATGAAGTGATCGGCGATTTGAAGCAGCCGTGCAGTGTGTGTTTGACCAATCAGCGACCATCCCCACAAACCCCACCCCGAAGGTTCCTGTACTTTCAGAAAGTACTACCCTCCGATAAGGGTCTTCTTGGGAGTAGAAATAAAGCCCCCAGAACTTAATATAGACCCTGGGGCCGCAGAACGTTCCTAGTTCTGGGGGAAAGTTCCTGCGGTCAAAACACACCTATAGACCTCAGACCTCCAGTATACCTTTAATGTAGTGATACTATCACAAGAACTAACAGGGAGTACTTTCAGCGGTGAAAGTGTTGGCCACAGAGCCACATGCGGCTTGACACTGAAGAGATTTATATAGCCCCTTCAACCCGATTTCTTCTCATTTCACTGTCATCAAGAGTCCAGGCTACAGGGAGTTTGTTTCAGCATTAATTATAACTAGTCTATATGGGCTGGGTGGCTGGCAGAGAGCCTGGTGAAGCCACTTCCTTGCATCCTTTCACATCCTTTAACTGGCTCCAGAAGTCTTCTGTAGGTGTAAAGCTTTTTGTTT
Organism: Sander vitreus; assembly: GCF_031162955.1. Lineage (NCBI taxonomy): Eukaryota > Metazoa > Chordata > Actinopteri > Perciformes > Percidae > Sander > Sander vitreus. The sequence continues at coordinate 15,974,314 of NC_135875.1, read as the reverse complement.
TATATCATGTGAGCAAATTGTGAGTCCAGGCCCCAGCTGGCTAAGTCAGCTCTTCCCTGGGTGTCACAGAAGGGACAATCCCAAGGGATCCTGGGTGTCAACTTGCTATTACGTAATTTAGATAAAATAAAATATGATGACGTAGGGAAAAAAATCATTTCAACCTTCTATCTATCTATCTATCTATCTATCTATCTATCTATCTATCTATCTATCTATCTATCTATCTATCAGTGTTGGGAAGGATACTTTCAAAACGTATTCAGTTACAGAATACAGAATACATGCCCAAAAATGTAATTTGTAACATATTCCGTTACATTACTCAATTTGAGTAACGTATTCTGAATACTTGGATTACTTTCACATTGAAATTGCATTTTATATGCGGCAATGCACATAGCTACAGCTTACTAAACGGCCTATTCTGTTGTGTTCTTCTGTTCCAACTGGCTGTATGTGTACCTGAACAAGCAGATAGATTGTTGTATTTGTAGTCCCGAATTGCATACAACTACAAAAATCTAACCGCAGTCTAAGCTACCACAAGCTAATTTTAGCTAACGTTAGCTAGCATGTCAAACGGGGCTAGTAAGTCTTTCAACGGCTCTGGAGCTAGTAAATCAGCACATAGGAGAATGCAAAGTCGCATGTCAATTATAAAATAGCAAGGTGACCAGTGAAACTACAGCAGACAACTACCCTTGGCTAATAAAATAAAAAAAACTTACTTTAAGATGCTTCTTCAGGTTGGAGGTGGAGGAATTTGGACGCTGAAAGGAGGTTGGTTGCTGGCAAGCAGAGGTTGCACTGCACAGTTATATTTCGTTCTCCCTGTTCTTTTTTTAATGTGAAATGCTGTTTGAATTTCCAAGATAGAAACGCATTCCTGCCCTGGCTCTGTTGTGCTGGTTCCGGCTCCATCTCTACCTCTATCAGTGATCACGCAAATAGCTCATTTTTTTGTTTTCATATTGGGGCTTCTGGGAAATGCATGGAGTTGCCTTGATTTATTCAGAAAGTGAATAAACTCGTGAAACAGAGAAGTATCGTCATGTAATCCATTGATTTCAACAATGTAACTGTATTCTAAATACCAACTATTTAAATTGTAACTATAACGGAATACAGTTACTCGTTATTTGTATTCTGAATACGTAACGCCGGTACTTGTATTCCGTTACTCCCCAACACTGGTGAAGGGAGATGCTGGTGCACCAGTGGCACTCATATCTCTGGGATACAGACAACTGCTAACAAACCATTATAGAATTGTAGCTTTTTCTAGGGAGGTAGAAAGAGACATAAAATAGTAAAGGGGTAAAAAGGGTAATTTGCTTACCTTGTTGGCAAAATCTAGCTATAAAAAGAACCTATAGTAGCTTTGCATTTTAGAGCCCTGACCCAAGTTGGTAAAATTGAATTCTGACATACAGTGGACATGGATACACGGATGCACAAAAATACAAGAATACCATGGGATTCTACTTGCTGAGTAGTGGTGTTCGATACTGCAAAATTTGGTATTGATCCGATACCAAGTAAATACAGGGCCAGTATCGCCGATACAGATACGATACCCATACTTTTTAATGATTAAGGTGGATGCATCATCAAATTGCAAAATCTGAATGAATTTTTATGACCTTAAGTGTTTTTGTGATTTTACCTTTGGATTATTAATTACTTAAAACCCAGGACAGAATTTTCATATGCTTGAATACATTTGTTGTGTTACCACATGTTACAGCCTTTTTACAAATTATACGGCTTGCCGTTGTTTCAGTTTTGGTCTGAAAATATAGCCAGAGAGCGCTCCTCTTCCTCTCTGCTATTCTACTGCTCCGTCTCTGTGCTGCTTGTGCGCGTGATGCTACTGGCTGCTGCTACGCCTGGCTGCTTGCTTGTTTGCCTGGCGCCACTAAGTCACGTGACGCTACAACATCATATCACAAGAGGGGGGAGGAGGAACAAAGTGTGCCTGTGACAGGAGCGGCACTTGAAAGCAGCGGCACTTACACAGACAGCCAGGTCGCCTTTTTGATGAAACCGCAGCAGTGCATACTGGAGAGAAACTGAAACTAAAGTATCAATCTCATTACACTGGTATAATTGATCAATATCAATACCAACGTTGGAATCGATATTATCGATATTTGGATCGATCTGCCCACCACTACTGTTGAGAATGATTTAATAGTCTACCCATCCTAATAGGCTACCCATCCCAGTTGAATGTCATGTCCTTGGGATTACAAAGCCACCATGCTATTACGGGGCAGGTTTTCCTGACATGCAATTAATTATCCAGGACCTCTTGGGGTCTAATTCTATGACAGTATGCCAGTTTGACATCCAAGCTATCAACTTTCAGAGTATATTCAAATACTTGTGAGTTCCACAACCTGTGCGACACTGATGAAAAACCTATAATGCTTTCATGTATTAAGCGCTCATTAACACTGCCCACCACTAATCCTGAAAGCTTCACTTCTACTTTATGCATGTGACACCAAGCCACACAAAGCTGAACATACACTTCCCAGGCCATGTTACATAATCAAACTTGACAAATGCTTCCACCATAGCCTCTGTGATCCCAGTGTCAGTTAGTGCTGAGACCCAATGCCCAAGCTCAGCGCAACCAGTGGCCAGCATGAATTATTTAGAAAGAACTGATGGGTACAGATCTCATGAGAAAGATATCAGGATTAATCAACACCAGTCAAAAACTTGTTCTGTGGTACTGATAACGGCATTGTACTAGTAAGCTTAGGTACTTGCGTAACTCTTTCAACTCTTTACTCTAAGGGGCCCTGTTACAGAAATGCCATACATTTGATCATAGATCTATCATGTAGAGGCCATGTATGTGTTTCATATAATTGTTGTTATTGCATTCCATGTTGCAATTAATGTGTCATCCATCACAAAATTATCAATGAAATTCTTCAATACTTAAAAAAATAAATTACTGCACTGCAGAGATTTGTTTTAGTTGGGCCAATATTATACAGTAGACCCATATTAGTTTATCACTGATTGGTATCTTGTATATGTTGGCCTATGAGTAGTCTCGCATTGTCAGACCTTACTCCACAGTGCTGCGGAGTAAGGTCTGACTACACCACACATACATTCTGGGATAGGAGAAAAAAAAGCTCTGGGTTGTTTGCATTTCTTTAAACCAATCACAACGTCTTGGGCTGCGCTAAGCTCCAGACGCAGCGACCCTGGCTCTGCAAAATGGTCTTGGGAAGGAACTTGTTTTGGTGGAACATTTGCACCCAGCAAAAGAAAACGGCACATACAATATTAAATGAAGTTAACTGTTCACACAATACAGTGAGGTGAGCTATTTAAATTAGATGGATACATGGTTAAACGTAATTTGCTCTTACCAGTGTATCGCTGTTTTTATTTTGTCCATAGCAATCCTCTCCAATCCGTCCCAAAACATCCCAATTAGAGAGTAAATGCCGTAAACATATTCTTTGTAAATCTTTACAATCATTCCCCAAAAGAACCAAGCAGGCATGCCTTGTTGCACGATCCAAATGTTCTTCAAAACTTGCCATTTTCAGCGTGTAGCTTGCTAGCTCACAGTTTGTTGTTTCTCGAAGGGGACAGAATTTGAGAACGGCAACACACAGAGAGTGGAAAGTGAGGGACATCCCCTAGTGAGCCACATGCGGGATGTCAGGTAATTATCCTGGAAATGTACTTTCGTTGATCCTTACTAGCCTATGAGTAACAAGAAAATTACAGTACAGAAATGCCAAAGATATGCTTGTGGTAATTTGGAAACGGTGTCACCATTATGTAGTTTGTCAACCAGAGAGAATTGACAAGTTGATTTTCAAATGTAAAAAGAATTCCCACTTAGTACATTTCTTGGTCACAATTCTTTAATAACTATATGTAAGTAACCCGTATCATCATTTGTCATGTGTTTATGTTAGAAATTGGCTGATATATCATTCAGATTTTGTAAATCAAATTTCTAAATGTGCAGTTACTGTGCAATAGGCTTTTTTTTACAGAAGACATTTTTACTTGTCATAGTAGGAAATACACAGATGTTACTAATAACATTAACGATGGCTCAGTAATATTCAAGTATGCTGTGACAATGAGCACCAGAATGCACAATACCAGGACCCTGAAAGCAGCTTAGTGGAGTTCAGCTATCATTCATTTTATTCTTTACACCTGCGTTTTTCCTACTATGACATGATGCTTTCAGTGAAACAGGCCCACAGTGAAATGGAATGCTTAAAAACATTAAGCTTTGCTTAGTTCTGAGGTAGTAGAGGAATAATGTTCTATCATGTGTTGTTACACCATTGATCTGACATAGTCAGCTGCAGGCCTCTTGCCCAGTTCAGCGGGGCCAAGATGCCTCTGGCCGCTGGTTGTTTGTGTGTCGCAGTGAATAATTGATGAGCCTTCTTGAATAATTGGCCCAAGACCAGGAAGTTGTCTGACTGTGGCGACTTCATTCTTGATCTCTCATCTTAAACCACCCCTCATGGTGATGTATTACTACCACTTCATCCATTCATTACTCAAGCTTGAGAATGTCCAGGGTTTTTCAATAAAATACATTTTACATTTCAATAAAGCCCGTAACTGGTGGACCACTTTCAACAAAAGAGATGAAAACAACTTTTTTCACAGTTAGTTTTTAATTGAATAATTTAAATGACTTTGAATTCAAATCAAAAGCCCAGTAGACATTTTGCTGGACATAGGAAGACTTCTACAGAGGTCATAGGTTTTTCCAATCATCCCTTTAAGAGAAATACCTGTTTAATCATGAGCTGTGCTGAAATGAAACAACAGAAATTAAATCATTGAAAAGTGAGACAAGAGTCATATCTTTGCCTCTCAATAGTGATTTCATTGTAGTATTCTGATAAAAACAGATAAATATTGATTGCTGTATTCTATCAAAAAGAACTTTGTATAAAAATAAGCAGGTTTGTTCAGCCTGGCTGCTCCCTATTATACTTTTTATGTTTCTATGCTTTTTACACTATAAACTTTTATATTGCGCTAAAACGTGTGTGTTACTTTTTTAAGGGCTCAGGTCAACATCAAAGCTAAAACAATCTCCGAAATAATTATTCAGTAGAAATGCTTCACCTTTTCTTTTTCTTTTTCTTTTTCTTTTTACCACTGAGTAGGTGCAGAGGCTTCACACATCAGTGGATATAACCTTCTCAGAAGGCAATGAGCATAATAAATGTTAAGGGTTGGGTACACTTCACTTATTAGCCAAAACAAATGCTCTTTATATGTTACTACATCCAATTTTCCAAAAAAGCAACCTATAACCACGAAGACTGAGTTAATGACTATTAGTAAAATATTAGTCATTGTGACCAACATAACGACCACTTTATGGTTCTCCTCTGTGTTTTCATGTTGTAGTTTTTCACCATATCCTGTAGGTTTCCTTCTTAATACATATGTAATCTTCTATGTTTCAAAGTTAACTAAAATTGTTCCACAGGGACATGACATCTACGTGAGGTAATAGATAAACTGAAATAGATTTTTTTGTGACACAACATAAACATGTTGAGGTACTTTAAATGATAAATTCTGACTAGGTATCTAGAATAAGGGATCATTTTTAAATGCTATTATCCATGCCAAAGAAAAAAAAGGTATTCATGCATTATAATTGTGTCTCTTAAAGTACTGTATATAGTAATGGTAAATGATTGAATCTATAACTACAACTTAAATGTTTAGTTGATTTGGTTTTAACTTGTTATTGAACAGGTATTTGCTTTTATCAATGGCATTTGTTTTAGGAATTATTTAAATCTGTAAAGATAACATTTGCAAACTAGAGAACACCTTTTTGGAATCTGAGCATCCTTTTTTAAGATCAGTCTACACTGATTTTGGAACATTACCTTAGAAACAATCGCTTCAAAACTTAAGTCTGATCTGCACTCATTACTTTGGTATCAAATCTGAGAACTCATATTCATACAAGTACAATACAAACTAAATAATGCAGGGTCATTCTCCTCACTCCATTTCTTTCATTTGTTATCTTTGAATCAATAATATAAATATGCATGTTTAATAAATTACAAGAGAATCATTACAATTATGCTTACTAAAATGAATTCAGAAAGGTGTGCTTCAGTTTTTATTGCTTCCATTCAGACCTTGGTCCAGTGTCTCATTGTATTAGCATATTGCTAAAATGCATTTAGTTTGTAAATGCCAGAAGAATCAATATGAGGAGTGAAGGAGGAAGCTATTTTCTTCTTTATTTTGTTTTACTGTTGCTCATGTTTATCTGTTTGGACAGCAATGAAAGGGATAACAGGGTTGTAGCCAAATTTAGTCTTGCATACATTCACTTTATTCTTTAAAGGATACATTTGTCATAAAATAATTAAATAATATGTTGTCATTAGTCTATTACCCAGGTAGAATTTGACAAAGAGATTGACTCTGTTATTAACAACATAAAGAGCAGTTAAATGGATAGAAATGTAGGGCCAGCTAAAGTTGACTAACACATTTGGAGTATTCTAACCCTACTAGCATAATGCAAAGTGTTCTAGACACATTTGCCGTTATAATGCTTGTTCATTTAGCATTTGGAATGGATGCATGTTGGGTGGTTAGAAATAATTCTCATTCTTGCATTCTTCCTGTTTACATTTTAAAGGTTTTAGCGATATGTGAAATGTTGACTATCAATTTCTTTGATAAACATAACCGCTACTATTTAAGTTTATGCATTTTTATTTTTTTTATTTCACATTAAGCATTAGGTATTGATTAAAGCAATGTCATCACAATTTATTCTCACACAGAACTGAATAGGATTTCTGGCCCCTGATACTGTTAACAATATGCATAGATTCATTTTTAAGGACAAAAACATTAGTGTGGTCAATTTATAACGTATTTATAAATTTAGCTACCAACATACAAGTTGTGAAAGTAAAGGTACATTTTAAGATGCATTCCTTTGTGGAGTTACAAATTGCTGCTATTAAGTTATTAATTTTATCAATACATACTTGGATATTGCAGCCTGTATCCTGCAACAAAAGATGTTTTATGGAAATACAAAATGTTAATTTAAGACAGCTGTCTACCATTTGTGCTTGTGTTTGGTTTACCTGACTACGTATCAATGTGTGTACATGACACATGAAATGTGTAGGCCAGTGCAGCCAAATCATGATGTTGGTGGCTTGTAAGATGTTTGTTTTTAAGGTTAAGGTTTAAGGTTAAAATATGAGGCATTAAGAGATTATAAATAGACTGTTCCTCTAAACAATTTAATTTCTGTTCAACATATTCCTTTATGTTCTTTATAGTGCAATCAATTTTGCCTACTCTCCCTACATTGGTAGATTTTGGGATCACACCAATACTAAAATGAAGTTGTTGAATTGTGTTGTTCTCAGTGGCTCACGGTCAGATGTTTTTTCACGGCTCGTTGAATCTGAACGCTGCAGTGCACGGATTTTCAATGTGTCACTGAACGCAGGTCCAGCAAATTACAACAATGCAAGGAGAGCTTAAGAGTAGCCTTGTAGCAAGTTTAAATAGCAACTTCTATTTTTTTGAAGTGATTTTGGAAACTGATACAACACACGAAACATAACTTAACTAAGTAATGTATTTACACCTAAGACTTGATTATAAGGTTCTGTCATAATAGTTTTTGATGCATCATTGAACACTCAACTCAAAATGACCATTCAGATTCAAGTTTCAATTAAGGAAGAAGGTCTTTCCCTAGCCTTTTCCTTGATTGTAGACATTCCTTACCACCATTTTCTAAGCTGTGTAGGCCTACTCTTGTTTTCCCCATTTCTTCCAGTTAAGTCCCTTTTACTGTTGTCTTATTTATTTTCCAATCTTTCACAGTAGTCAGCTTTTCCTATGGCACTTTGCATTGTTCTGCATTTTTACCCTTGGATACAGTTATTGAAAGTTGACCCAGGGTCAATGGGTAGAGGTCATATTTCCGACTCTCTACGATATGACCTGTGATCCAGCACCCTGGGGGGCTGTAAGCGTTCAAACTCATGTCGGCTGTTTCGGTCTGGACTGAGGTTGGCCAGTGCCCTGTTCCCACCAACTACATCCTCCTCCTCATCATCGCGGCTTAGGAAGGCCAGCTCATTTTCATAGCAGAAGGAGTTAGAGCTGGGGACTAAAAATTTGTTCTCCACCATGTCCTTGGCACTGCAGCGGGGGGTGGACGGCACCTCGTAGGTTTTGTGAAAGTGAGAGTAATCCACCTTGTACACGTTCTTCTCCTCAAACAAGACTGGTTCGAAACGGTGACCCCAAAGGACCTCCGAGGCCAAGTAGGAGCTGCGAGCCTGTGTGGTCATAGCGGTGGCTTCAACCATCCCCTCCAAAATGACAACAATCTCAAAGTCTGCTGTCTCCAAGTCCTGTTTGCTGATCCCAAATAGGGGGCTCTCCTCATCTATCTCATGGAAAATAGTGATGGGTGAAACCAAGAAAATCCTGTCCAGGCCTTTATCAAAGCCCACATTAATGTCTATCTGGTCTAGAGGAATATATTCCCCCTCATCAGTGATCCGAGGTTTGATGAGCTGTGCCCTGACATGGGCCTCTACAATGTGGCTCTTGCGAAGGTTCCCAACCCTCCACATGAGGCACAGCTTTCCATCCCGCATGGCAATGACAGCATTGTGGCTAAACAACAGTGTTTGCGCTCGCTTCTTCGGCCTCGCCATCTTCGCCATGATGGCCCCAATCATAAAGCAGTCAATGATGCAGCCCACTATGGACTGGAAGACCACCATGAAGACAGCCACTGGGCACTCTTCAGTCACACAGCGATAGCCATAACCTATGGTAGATTGTGTTTCAATGGAGAATAGAAAGGCAGCCACAAATCCATTAACCTGTAGGACACATGGAGTGAAGTTATCATCTCCGGCGGGATTATCCAGATCTCCATGTAGCAAAGCAATGACCCAAAAGGCTAAGCCGAAGACCAGCCAAGAGACAACAAACACAAGAGTAAAGACTACCAGCATCCATCGCCAGCGAATATCGACACATGTGGTGAAGATGTCGGCCAAGTAGCGCTGCGACTTATCTTCCATATTGGCAAACTGCACATTGCACTGGCCATTCTTTTTGACGAAGCGGTTGCGGCACTTGCGGCGTGTGTGGATCTTGCCATTGCCAAAGCCGTTCATGCCATGCATGGTAGTGAGGCGAAGGCCCTCTTCCTCAGATGACACAATGCTGTAGCGGTTAAGCCTCCCCACACTCATGCTCCTGGCGGCGCTTCCAGGTGCAGGGTCAGAGCAGAAAGGCAGGCCTGGAGTGATTGAGGCCCTCACAGCTTGATCACTGGCTAAGCTGCATTTTAGGGAGTCATAGACAGGGAGATGGGTGGGAGCCTTGCGCTTTAATCCAATCCCTGTATGGAATGTCGGGAGAGGAGAACAATGTGAGTGTCTTTCTGTGACATAATGGTCAAATCACACCATACCTGTGTATGAAACATCACCAAAGAACAACCATGAAAGCTTTAGGAGACTGAATGGCAAAACAGTATAAAACATACATAATACTCAAATAGTTTTGCTACTGGCCCAAAAAGAAGACCACTGATATTAATATAGAATTTTACTGAATGAGATTTCTGTCTGTTAGAGCCCAATTGACAAAGTCACCATCATCACTTCAAGTTTTCTACATGTTCTATTTTAATAAAAATATGCTTTTTTGTTTGATATTCTAGATAAACCTGCATTAGATTAAGTTGATTTTGTATTTTACCATGTATTTAATGTGGTTGTTTGTTTAGTATAACAGTCAGGAGACAACAGAAGACCAGCTTCTAATAAATGTGTCCTCTCGCAAACTTTGATAATGAATATAATAGGAAACTATAGGGATTATAAGGGATTATATACAGTATGTTCAACATTGTTATGATTTGTAAGAACATGTTTCCCCCTGTCCTACTTTCCAGTACAAGGTTTATAGTGTTAGTATCATAGTACCGGTTATGTCAGTTATTCACACTCTTTCTCCTCGCCATCTTGCTTTCTTTAAACATCACGACTCAGTATCCAATTGGCCCTCACTGAAGGGTCCTCATGTCTTTTGATGTCAGCTCGGTAAGTGAAGAGCTGGCCTCACAGCCGATCCACTTCTGTCACATGACATTTCCTGTGCTTTTCTCTTTCAAATTATGAAGAAGGTTGGCAGTGGAGACAAACTAAGTCATCACCTACCAGATGTTTATTATTCTATAATGCAAAAATTGACCATCATGTGAGTCACTACTCGTATCTGGTTAGGTGTTTTATAAAATGAGGAGGGCTGTCAATTTTTAGGCCTACCAGCGATAGGAAGGCTATCACGTTAGGTTTTACCACGTCTTAGTTGTATTTATAGTTTATCAGCAGCATGCCATGCAGTCATCACACATGCAACAATCTGCGCTCTTCTATTTCTTTTGTGGTCTAAGTTTCCATTGTCCTTTCACTACAATACCTTTGCTAGAGGATAGGGGGTTGTGTGTGTATTTAAACATACTCCTTGGGGATATCTATGTGTGCCACTTATTCCATGGACATGCAATTCCAGATGCTACGTACAGGGATGGAGAGCGAAGCACTATTTATATGACCCCATTCTGTACAATTTTCAGGATTATTAATCATGTTTTGAGGATGCAGTAAATTTATAGAACCTTACCATGGTGCTCCATACGTAATTATGTTCCATAAGTAAGTACATTTATCCCCTGTGCAATGCCCTGTGTTACATATTTATTGTCATTACATTCTGGAACTTCAGCTTACTAGAATATTACAAGACTCACACATACAATTATACACTTGATAATATATGTGTTAGTTTTGAATGTAATGAATCTGCAATATGTCAGTACGGCTGTCAAATGATTGTCTCGGTCAGGCAGCAGATAACCTGGCCCCTGCGCTGGATGTTGAGCCTCAGGCTCAAGGAGTTATGCCCATTGGGGCTGGACTGAGGCCCCTTTGGGTGCAGACAGCTTTTATCGCCTGGCCACATCCGTTTTGTGTAGGCTGGCCTGATTTGGGCCCTGAAGATTTGACAGTTCACTCATGTGCATTCTCAAATCCCGGATGACCTGCCGTCTGCCCCACACTCACACTAATTCCTTTTTCACTCACACTCTTTCAGGTGAAGGGTTCTCCTGATCTGGAGCCAGATTGCCTCATGCACAATCTTAAAATGTTCCCTTAGAGGTCAAACACATACCTGTATCAGAAAAACATACTGTAGCTAATTGTTGTGTTCTATTTTTATACGTTTTGCTTTTTGACAATATCACACTACATTCCCAAAAGCACAGCTGTTGATGCTAAAAATAGTAATCCTACAACTCATTTCAAACATGTAAATCTGTAAATGTGTCAACCAAACTGGATTCTCTCATCCTTTCTAATTGTATTTCACTTGACAGTTTAATTAAGTATTAGGTATGCTATATTTGCTCAGTGGCTCACCTGTGTAGTGGCAGGTGGGCTTGGCTGTATGGCATAGTAACCACACTGACTATCTTATATAGTTGAGATGAATCTTAAGCCTGAAAGTCATCTCAGCATTTCGCATTATACATCTTGGTCTCTACACTACACGCATGACCTGAGCAGCCCTACACGGTGCACAGTCTCCATATCATACTGCAGTCATACAGTGTCAGGTGTCCAGTGAATTGGTCAAATGAAAGTAAAACCCCTCCCTGCGTCCGTGGAGTCATTCGATAAGTGCCTTAGAGTCTCAACCCATGCAAAAAGCCTTTGCTGTTGCTACACTGGAAGCTCTTTAAATCAGTTTGTCCCTCTGAGAGGTTGTGCATGTAAGGTTTGATTGTACATGGTGCTTGTCTCCAGCTCTTTGACTTGGATTTGACAGTAGTCTTTACTGTGCCAAAAAGTTTGACATTAGATTAAGCAACTGCTAGTGACAGCTGAATAGCTATAATTCCTAATTTCCTTATTTCAAATTAATTAGAAGTTAAAGGGGCAATTGGTAGTTATTTAGCCATATTACAGTAATTACAGGTAGAGCATACTAACATGTAATTGAAAACCTGGTTATATAATGCTGCTTTAGTGCTGTTTTACCAATGCTATTACCCACAAATTAAGTTGTTTTAAAAAACTGGAACAATTAAGCAACAACTTAACATAAGCTTACTGCTGCTGTTAAAGTTGTGTAGATATAGTTGCTGCCTAGTGTTAGTTTCTGTATTGGTGACGTGTCAATCAGTGTGGACATTATAGCAGGTTCCAGTCCTGACCTTTTTGTTTATATTGGGATCATCAAATCTTATACGAGAAGCTGCATGAAATGAGAGCTCAGAGAGAGGCCATTAGTAGTGTATTGTTGAATTTATATTATTATCTTGTCTTGCAGTTAAAACACTGAGTTTAGTATGTACACGATGACTCTTTGATTCATAAGACAGGACAAGTAAAATGATTTCCACCACAGCTAATAATTTCATGAATAACCTTTTTGACTTTGTCGGCTGTGTGTGTTTTTGAGGAGTTAAGAGGAGTGACTAGGAGTGACTAGGGGAGATGATACTGCTGATCAAGATGAATAGAATGAATAATTGGATGTGCAAAATAATGGAAGGGATTGGGGGGAACAATGAGGTGTAGTGGGAGAGGGTACTTCATCTCAAGACAAGCATGCAGGAAACTGAGCTCAACCACTACGATCCCGGCCCACCTCCCAAGGCCATTGTGAAGGAAGAGCCGAGGCTCAGATGTCATTGTATTTTCCTATAGCTCACCACGCGGAACTCATCTCGTCTCAAGTAACCTTCAGGTATTTTCCTATAGAAAGTAACACCACTTTACCATGCAGCAATGTTGTCTGATTGACAGTGTGTTATACAAACTAGCTCACAGTTTGTTTGTTTTTTCAAATATAATGCAATAATGGTTCAATTACTAGTGAAGAGACCTATAAGTTAGAACCAGACAGTAACCAACCCTGGAGGCTGTAGGATCCGGTATGTAGGCCATCCCCTGTGCTGAAATGCAATCTCAGGTGGTTGTAGAGAGAGGTGTTGATTAAAAAAATGAATCACCTTCTCACATTGTTATAACAGCTGGTATATTATATGCAAGTAGAACTAAATATGTAGGTTTTTGCTAGCTGCACTGTAGCTTTTCCACCTTTCAAACACCTGGTTCCCATTGATTGATCATTCCCACATGTGAGCTTCTCACTGGGCTTTTTTGATCTTTAGTTGTGCAGTTTTTTAATTACTTGTACCCATTCACAAAGGCTGAATCACCCATATTAAAACTGAACTCTATAATTTCCAATTTTAAGTGACACATGTTGGTTAGAGCTCACGAGCTTAGATACATTACTTTTAATACAGTACTGCTATATGTTATTAAGTCATACAAGAAGATTGATATTACTGTAGTTTTTTCAGTTTGTACTACTGCATGCTAAATATCTCTTTTAGATAATAAAAGTGAATCAATCTGAACGAAGCTGAGATGAAAAGCAGGATGAGGTAATTTAACTGTCAGGCAATGCTGCATAATCTTCGTTCTCTTCACTTTGTCTCTTTTGTACCCTCACATCAGTGATGTCTTCATACACTGATAGAAAAGTACAATACCTGAAGGAACACTTTTATCCATTAATACCTGCTCATGTCTGTCCACCAGTAATATTATGCTATCTGACATGCTGTGGTTAGGTATCAGGGCATTTATTATTAAGATGTTTGTTGAAGTTGAATTGGGAAGATGTAATGCAGAAATTAGTGTTTGTTTACATTGACTGAATTTGTGATTCTACTGGTTGCACTATCGTCCGGGCCTAAAATAATTATATTAGGCTATTATTATAGTCTATTGAATGCCTTGTAAACAAAATTAATTTCATTTCCGTCATTAATTAAAGTATCATATCTAAAAAGTAATGACAAATTCCCATTACAGTGTACCAGATTTAAAATTGCTTATATTTATCTGATTGGTGGTCTTTAAAGATATTATTCACTTTACAAGGATAAGCAACACATAGGAAAGCAGCAAGTTCTCCAGAATGTTTTGTGGATTTTTTATAAATTGTCAGTTAATTTTCACCAATTAATTTTCTGTTGGACTCAATTATTGATTATTTTATCATTTCAGCAGTTCTATTGTCCCGCTATATAATGCATTTATATCCTCCCCTGCTTTAGCGAACAAGCTCTGATATGGATCGTGACAATGTAGAGATAAACTCCACGTTACTTCAGACTCAAACATCATTGACTGTTAACTTCAGGAGTTAATCTTTGTTTCAACTGAATACTTTCTAAGGTTTGTTTTTGTCTGTCTTCTAGTTACATTTCTTTTTCTCTGTTTTAACCCTGGGAGGCTCCCATCTCCTAAAGGGTTAAAACAAACAAACAAACAAACAAACTGAAATGTAACTAGCATGGCCTTCTTGGCCATTCGAAAATCTAAGATAAAGACTAAATGTGATTAACCCTGCATGAGTCTTAGGGTGGGGAAATCAACATCATTTAAAATATGTGTGTATCTGTATGCTACAGAACGGCTTCTGCTGTAGTAAAGCTATATATTGTGCACTTGTAAGTATGTGATCAGTAACACATTATTTGCTGTTTTAGCTCTGTACTACAGCACAGTGGAATTGAAATGAAACAACGAGACTACAGCAATGACTTTCAGCTTTAATTTGTGTTGCTTTTGTTTACATCAGATGAATTGTCATGGAATTTAAGCACTTTTCATACATTTTCTCCCAGTTTTACTGGTTGTGAATAACTGTTTAAAAAAAAAAGATTTATGAATCTATAGTATTAGATGTGTAATTTCAACATGACTGTGGATGTGCTCCAAAGGGAATGCTTGAGAGTATACATTATAACACTGCAGACCATTGACATCTGAACAAATATTGATGTGACAATCAGACTGAAAGTTTGAGGTGAAGTTTTCTGTCCTTCTCTTACCTTTATTTCTACCTGTCCTCCCCCAGGCTGCAGAAGTAAAAGGTGGTTTCTTCTCTCCCAGTGTCAGTATTAACCAAACTGAGGCATTCTTTGCATCTGCCACCGCAGCTGCTCCTTTCTTGTGTGTTACTCTAATACTGGAGAAAACCACCCCACCATCTTCAGCACACGGCACAGACCCCCTTTGAATTTCTTCATCCTTGCTTAAACTCTTGTCTCTCTCTTTTTCAGGTGCTGTTACGAGCGCAGATGAAACACACCAGGCTGAATCACACCAGAACCTTGGGCCAAATCGCCTTTTGCTCGGTCAGTGCAAAATAGGTACGAAACGTTTAAAGAGGATTATCCCAGTGAAAATTAAGGTTTTTGTATCTCCATTTTCTGCGGCAATTTCTTCAGCTGGTCTTCTGCTCATCCTTCATCTTTATGAAGTCTTTCCTTCACATTTGCCATAAAACTGTACAATATTCACTCACTCCTTATTAACTGAAAAGCTCTCTCTATCAATCTTTTGCAATCTGATCTAGTTGGACTGCTGCTCTCTCTCTCTCTCTCTCTCTCTCTCTCTCTCTCTCTCTCTCTCTTTCTCTCTCTCTCTCTCACACTCTCTCTCCCTCTGACTATTTCTTCGCCCTCTCTCTCTCCCGCCCTCTCTCCTCTCTGTCTCTCCCTCCCTCCAGTGGTGTCACAGAAGCTGCCATTTGCAGCCTCCCTCCCTCCCTCTCTCTTTTCTCCTCCACTCTCTCTTGTTGTCTCTCTTCCTCCCTCCCACATCATGGCACTACCAGTTGACAGCAACTTGATGCACAGATGTATCATTCAGAACACAAGCAGACAATCCACTATTGTATTTGATCAGATGTTAATAAGAAGTAAATGGAAGCAACATTATGCAGATGAAAGGCTTTCACAATGACTTCCCACATAAAATTAACAGCCCAGACTTTGCTGCCTTTTTTAGTCCATCTGCTCTGCTTTTACTCTAAGATAAGTCCTGTTATCCTACCATTTACCTTCATAGAAAAGAATTACAATTGGTTTAGAATAAAGCAAATTCACAGAGCCTTTGCAGCATCAGGTGAGAATATTGATTGTTGCACAGCCGTGACATGACCGGGGCAAATCTTCATGTATCTTTTTGACTTGCAACAGTTGACTGCCATAATGAAAGATTATATGTGTGCTGTGCAGGGCAGAGTGTATCAATATATCATACTGCTGGATGCTGTATCTCAGTGCAGACTGATGCCTTTCACACCTGTCACCAAAGACTAATCAACAACATTTCACCTGAGGATGTATGTCTGTGCTTGTGTGCATGTGTGTTTGACAGTCTGGCAGTCTCGCCACACCAGGACTCCTGTGTCAGAGGAATTGAAACTGAAGTATGCCAATCACTCTTTTAGTCAGCTCTCTTATGTCATCATATTCTGTAACGCTGTTCTACATATAAAGTCTTTTGGAAAACACTGTTAACTCGCATGGAAGAGTTGTTTTCACCGTTAACAGAGAATTGTCTTGTATCTCTAAGATTCTTCAGTGTCTCTGGTTTTTGCCTTCAGTTGTTGTTGCGAGGAAGCTGTAGTTTTTTCTGCATTGCCACCACTGTGAAGTATATTATCGTTACACTTGACAGCTTCAAAGTGTGACATTATCCTAAAAGCTGAGTGCCTGCTTCCCTTTTCTCACGTCTTTTCAGAGAGCCAGTCATCAGTCAAATGCTAAATGAGATGACAATTAGTAAAGTGTGTGGGGGGGGGGGGGGGGGAGAAGTTTCTAAATACAGCCATACTGGCTCAGCCCCAGCTTTATCACTAGTGATTCATCAGTGCAGGAACCCTCTCTCCTTTTTTTTCCTTTTTCTCTCTCTGCACTCCTATTCTTTCTCCCTCGCAGCCTCTGATTTCAGACTTCTGAGGGTGATTTGCAATAGCCTGTGTGTGATCATCACCAGGCTATTGTGTTTGGCTGAGGACATCAACTAATGGAGCTCAAAGCGTCCTTTTCAAGCGCCTCTCGGTCTGTGTCGGCAACAGGTACCGTACCCGTTCCTGCACAATGTAAGGCTTTGACACTGTGACGCTGCAAGCCTGTAGAACAGTAGATCACAAGGTTCACACATCCAGACTGTAAACCTTGTTATGTAACTGCACCATAATCACAGGTGGCAGCTCACATATCCTTTGCATGTGTGTGTCTAAATGAGAGGGTTCTGCCTCCCAGGGAGATGGCTAAGTGGGATTTGCTGCCGCTTCCATGGCTACAGGTATAACATATTTTCAGTATTTTCAGACCAATAAGAACTGGTAGAAAATAAGCAAAGAGAGAGTGACAAGAAGAGCAAGATAGGCTGCTGGTCAACCAAAGGCTTTGGCAATACTAAAGCCATTGTAAACATGACTCATCAGAGAAACAGTGTGTTGTAAAATGGAGATGAGAAGCAGTTAAAGAGTTAATATAGGAATAAATATTTAATCTTGAAATCCAAATTGTATCTTGCTTGAATGGGCACATTGTAAATTATTGTCTGCTTATAAATTAACACTACATGTGGAGCTGTGCTTGATTGGCTCCACTCATTTAAAAAATCCTTCTAATCCGGCCATTTTACAGCATTTGAACTATAATGCCTCCGTGCAGTACTCTGTCTTTTCAGGAGAATAATTCAAATTATTAACTAAGAAACTCAAAAAATAAATTGTTTATTGATTGAGGCATGAAATTATGAAACCCTTAGCCATAGTTTAACTGAAAGAAAATACAGACTTAATGTGGAAATGGGAGAAAGAAGTTTCACACTGAGGTCATAAACGCAGCTGAGCAGAGAAAGTGATGTAAGATGAGAGTTGGAGATAGTGCGATCTCTCCGCTCCTGCCAGTCATTCAGAAAGGTGTAATTTGCATTAATCAGAAGGGCTCTAAGAATAAACTTTTCACAATCTTTCTGGTGATAAGGATTGTGGCCTTTCATCTTTTCAATGACGCTCGCCTAAGGCAGACACTGCACAGGAGCTCTGTTGACTCATTGCTGCTGACAGCTCAATCTCTCTCCATTATAATCAAGAAATGGCATCTAAAGGATTTTGACACACAAAGGGAAATGCATATGAAATATGTGCTGTGTTAGTATTGTGTAAAGTTAATGAAATCAGCATGTGTATTTCCTTAATTTAGGTAAAGATTAATTTGGGGAGTTATTTGAAAGTGATAGATTAGCCTAAATGATTGGATGTGACTTTGGTCACACTCATTTATTGCACCTTATTAAAGGTTACATTTATACATTTATATTGAAGTATTTGATAAATGAAAACTACCCTCTGTCATTTTGATTCTTTAAAACCACAGCTACAGACTGTCACTGAACCTTTCTTTGCCTCTTTACCTCTCATCCTAACAAGTCATTTTGTCCCACACTAATGTGTCTTTTTATTGTGTGGAAGCTCAGACAAGCTCTGATCTTTCCCCCTCCCTCCCTCCCTGCTCGGCTTGTCACTAAGCACTCCAATTACATTATTCTCTGAGACTTCTGTCTGATGCAGCTATTTCAGGCTTTGGAGCCATTCCTGTTCATTTCATTTTACAACTTAATTTCTTGTCAGCAGGGATTAGGAATGTGATATTACTGTATGCACACTGGCTGAAATAGTTGTAAAAAGGACTTATTGTTCTTTGGCCTAGCTGGCTGTTGTTTAGCGTGGCGGTGTTGGAGTATGTTTTGGAGTGTGTTGGGGGGTTGGACAGTGGAAAATAACATCTTACTCAAACTTAAAAACTGCCCAGGAGGTTTTTATAAAAGTTTCTGTGTTCTTTCATTTAGAGCTGATTGTTTTCATATCATTGCTGCAATGCCACCTAAAGTGGTTTTACATAGACTATGATGCTGAGTGGCTTCTTACTAGTAGTGATGCCCACAGCAAGTTCCAATTTTGCAGAAACATATATAATAAAGTACACATATTGTTTATGTTCACATACAAACCTTTTGTTGTGCATCAGTGTGATGCAGGTTCATGGTCTTCTACTGTAGTTTTATAAACTTCATTGCTCAACCTGATCAAAGTCAGGACTAATAGGGCATATAAAGCAGTTTGTGGGGCTGAGATCAGTTAGAATTGCACAAAAATAAACAAAACAGACCTGTCACGGACACTATCGCCAGCATGTGGCTGCTAGACATTAGGGTCAATGCAAAACCACTGAATGTTCTGTCTGCTGCTTATCCCCTGACACCTTAAGGAAGCATTAGGAAATAGAAAAATAAACCCTCGTCAAGTTCGTTTGCCAGATCCACAGTTGATTACCAGCCAGGTTTGATACTGTGAAGATGGAGTTTTTCAAGAAAACAACACCATAGTAAGACATTCCACAACACCGACTACACTATTACAGGAGCCATGGCATGTGAGGACAGAGACCGTTAATGCTTTTACATAATGACTCGTACAGCTGCACTTAATATCTCTCTTGCTCTCCGACTCACTCAGGGTGGCTGGTGCTACTTTGAGTCCAGGAAATGGACAATGATGGCGGTTTGATCTGATGGCCATCCCAACTACACCTTATAACATCACTCATATCTTATCCTACACTCATGCGATGTGTGTAATAGGATAACCAAGGAATAATATCAGTATAATCAGGACACTTTAACAACATACAACATATTACAGATTAACCACTGGTTTGAATTAATGCTCAAATAACTGTAAACTGCTGGGACCAGAGCACTAATTCTTAACTCACTTGTGAAAATAATGAATTTCAATAAACTTAGCAAAAAGATTTATATAATAATTTAGAAAACTGCCATGTGAAAAAGTTTTGAGCACTGTCTTTGCTTCTATTATGGTGATTGTCAGACAAGTGTTGGCATGTGAATTGTAAGAATGTATTGTTCACTGAGGCATAAATGTAACCTCTTGTTAGCCACCGTTGTATAAGCTTTTTATGCCTCATTATACTCATATATAATAACTACTGTAGTTGTTTAGATCAATGAAGTTTTCACTGTCCGACTGTGCTACAATTTAATAAACAGGATAAATCTGAGTATTCATGCTCCATTGATGCCGGTTTGTGGTGGCGAGTGACACAAGGGTGTGTGTGACAGCAACATAAGCACACTCATACTTTTTTTTACCTCGCTCCAAACTTGCATCCTAGCTTTTCACAAGAGTTTCATTACCTAATGTGCTGTGCGGTGCAATGCTGGGGGCGGCAGTTGGGTGGCTTTGGTTTACCGTGTCCTCACCTTGACAGCATACTGAGAAAAGATCCTGTCTGTCTTTCCACTGATACCCTGGGGGTGAGAAAATTAATCGGCTCAGGATCCAGTGTCCTTACAGCCACATCTCCCTCCACTAACCCTGACCTCTGCCCAAACGACAGAGCATCCCTGTAGTGATCAAACGCTCTCGTCTCACTTCAGCATTTGAGGAAGTACATTTAGTCGAGTCCTCTACTTCATTACAGTTTTGAGGCACTATACTATACTGAAGAATTTCCTTTTTAGGACATGTTCTACTTGTATGCCACATCATTTCAGATGCAAATATTTTACATTTTACTCCACTACATTTGTCTGAGAGCTACATACTCTGCATATTTAAGATTTTATATAGAAAACATCATGACAGCTTATATAACATTAAGTAGTTCAAATTGGCTCAACATTGTTATGCTCCTTAAACAATAATGCATCAGTAATAAAACTTGTAATGAGTACAGTATTATATAGTATGTATACAGTATTATTACTGTATAATAATATAACACTCCATAAGGGGCCGTTCTGCAAAAGGGTTACTTGTGCAACTTTTGATACTCCAGGTATATTTAGCTGCCAATACTGAATGCAGAACCTTTACTCATTATGGAATATTTTTACATTGTGGCATTGCTGCATTTAATTAACCAATCTAAATACTTTCACCTCTCCCCTTTACTAGGGCTTGGCGATATGATGATATACATCAAAACGATATAAAAATGGCTTTTCCTATATATTTTTCTACATCGTTTCTAACGCGATGTCGAAAAATCAGTAGCAATATTTACGTCATTTGGACGCTTTACGTTCTGATCATTGCACATTATGTTCATTTTGCACTAAAGTTCTTAATAAAACAAGAAAAGTATTTGATTCACACAGGAGTATACACAATTTGTATTACTATATAGACTTATTTTATATAGACTTTATTTATTGAATTACCTGAAAACATGCTATATCGTGATATATATCATTATCGAGATATAAAATGACCGATATCAGGATAGAAGATTCTGGCTATATCGCCCCTTCACCAACACCAGCAATTAGAAGTAATAAAAACACACTCAACACCTATGCAGAAAACAACACAACTTGTTTTATGAAGTGCCACAAACAGGAATCCCTTTTGCGAAAAAAAAACATTGCGCATGGAATTACCTATTGCATGTTGATTTAATAAGATTTTAAAATGTAATTTGCTGTACTGTGAACAAATGCAACACATGGTGCTGAGCACTATAATCATCTCTTCATGATGTTTAAAAACAATTATAAGTGCAAAGCAAGATCGTTTCCTCATCAATTAATTTTAGGATTTGAACCATTCAGATACTTTCAATTCAGCCACACAAAACACTTAATGTCTATGAGAAAACTTAGGTTATTTGTTTTTATTTAAGTCACAGTGAGCTTCAACACAATGTTTCTACTAATGAGGTCATGTTTAGACGTATGGCCGATCATCTGATGTTCCGTTTGTGCCTCCTCTTTCCTGTGTGACTCTGTGTCTTGGTGCAGTTCATTATAACAGATGCTGTCACTCATGACACAAATTAAACCTCTCTGCTGAACAGATTATGTATTCAGGCGCTCTCTGACTC
The DNA here is from genome assembly GCF_031162955.1 of Sander vitreus. Classification (NCBI taxonomy): domain Eukaryota; kingdom Metazoa; phylum Chordata; class Actinopteri; order Perciformes; family Percidae; genus Sander; species Sander vitreus. The sequence continues at coordinate 15,952,389 of NC_135875.1, read as the reverse complement.
CCTTTCTGTTTTCATAGCTGATATTTTTATAGCTGGTTTCACACAGCAAAAACACTTGATCGAAACATCAAGCTCTTTTATTTTATGCATGCACGACCACCTGTATGGAGGACTGCTTGTTAATCATCCAGTAAAAGACTAATAGAGGGTGTTTTATCATTATGAATAAAGCCTTGTCCATCTTTAGAGCAAAGAAAATGGGGGAATGGACATACAAAAAGGACATGTAGTTCTAATTAAACTGGTTGATATTCTATGAAATCCCCTGCATTTCTTGCAAATTAGCTCACTTTAAATGGCAGAACGAGGACAGGGAGAGCAGTTCAGAGTCAGCAGGAACAACGTGATTTCATCAGAGCTACTGTATGTGTTCCCTCGTCTCTCTGTTCCTCTAACCTTGATGGCTCAACTACAATGTGATTGGACAGTTCCTGTGGATCACTCAAAGTTAGTACAAAGAAGTGGACTGGTCACAGCGTTGTGCTCAGGACATTAAATCAAACAAAGTCATACTAAACTAAAAACCAGATCACATCTTGTCATGTAGTACAGAGACGTGAGGATGATGATGACAAGTTCATACCACTCTCTGGTTGTATGTGTGTCTCATTGTTCATTGCGTAAGCCAAAGGTTAATTGAAGCCTACTTGAGTAGTCTTAAAGCATCACTGTAGAACATCCATGTACTTGTTTTCCATGTATTTGTCTGTGTGGATGTTTGTATATGTGTTAGAACTTGTCTTCTTGTTCCAAGCTCTTTTCAGGTTTGCATGTATGTGTGCCCAGGAGAGAGTGCACACTGAGCTATTTGTAGCAGGTCTGGCTCCCTGGGAACCCATCCTCCATCTGTCAATTCCACACAGCCGAGCCCAGCGAAGCCCTGATTTTACCCACAATTTACCAGCAGCTGACCCTTTTTCTCAGTGGCATCACAGACCCCATTATTTCTAAGCATCACTCTCTACTTTCTCTTTGCTTTCTCACTTACACCATCTGCTTTACTCTCTTTCTTGCCGACATACACACTCATAAAGACCTATCTTTACTCTCTGTATGCTTTTTCACATACTCAGGCACAGTCGCTGTCACACCTACACACACTCGTCTGTAATACCACTAGAATAGACACAAGAGACAAACAGCAGATGTATACTAAATGGCAAAGAGATTTTGGAAGTCCGAGATGTAATCACGTGCTTTAAGTGCCATGCGGTACTGAAGGTTGAACAAAGGTTCAGAAGTGTGCTGTGTTAACACTGGTATGTTGAGATGCTGAAAGATAGGCCTGTGGCCTTGGAAAAATAAATTAACCATTGGGGCATATGGTGCTTTTTACAGGCATATGGTGAGATGCCACTTTCCCCTTTAGCTTTGGGCCTTTTTGGAGAGAGCTACAAAATGCCATTCATAAGACGCTCTTCTTTACACATGAGAGCTGGAGTAAAGAGGACATGCCAGGACCATGTACTGTATTTATTTAAAGGGCTGTACCGGGGTTTTTACATCTTTCAAACTATTCATTGGAAATGGCCATAGAAATGGCATACTGTACTGCTGCTTCCTTTTAGGCACCCATTGGTTTCCATTCATATAATATATCAATAATATGACAATCAAACTTGGAGAGACATGCTACTTGCTTAAGATATATATCAATGTATAGTTCATTGCATCACTGTAATTGTATTGGTAAAAGTACATTTGTGTTGTAATGTAGTTGCAAACCAGGGACTTTTTGAAAAGTTCACCCATCGATGGGTTCAAGGACACTTAGACATCAAGAATATCAGATTTGGGTGGCAAAAAAAAATTCCTTTTTCTTTTTGCCATGTTTATATTGGCTAATTGTTTGTCTTCTGGGTTTCATTATCTGACATCATAACTTCTGAATGCTTTTTGAATGCAGTCTCAAGGGTCTTTGATGTTGGAGCATCTTTACATGCACCAACCAGAGGATCTTTTTACCCAAATAAATTATATATTATGGCAGTTTTACGTGTATTCAGTTATCTCGATCAAACCATTATTCCCTTGGAGAACTCTTTCCTTTCCTAGATCAAGATTGACTTCCCATCACTTTACAAGCAACTCCACCTTCATACACATCCATATCTGCATGTATATATAAAAATAAACCCTTCAGTGTGGTCTGAAGGGATATATATATAAAAACTCAGAAGTTTTTTCAGGTTAGGTCCAGTGTTCCGTGGCAGCAAGGCCAAAGCAGTGCAGTTGTGTCAGCTTTATTCTCCGCTGAGGCTTTACACTAATTCACTGCATCCGATCCCGCAGCATGGCGCTCAATGGCCCAGTTCACCGGCCTCAAAGGCCAAACATTTCTCCCATTGTTCCGTTGAGAGAGGCTGGATTTAAAGGGATGGCTGTGGAAGGGGATGATGTTCAGCAATTTTTATTTTTGGACTGCTACTCTTTAAAAGGGTAAAGTTCATCAGAACTTTTTGTCAATTGTCACTGATGGCAAAGTCCATGTAGCTTTATGTGCATGTGTGTGTTTGGGTGTCACCCAAGGTAATCCACTGGAATTCACTTTGGCTGTGTGTGAGATTACGCTTATTGAGTTGCTGTCCCTTTTTAACAGCTCTCACTGTGGGCGCATGGATGAGAAGTGAGAAATAGACTGAGGCTGTGTGAAATTATTAAAATTCAGCTCTCATTTTAGTTGTGGGAATCACAGAGAGCATACAAACTCTGTCTAAGAGTCATATTTTAATTACAACTATGGTAGTAGAGAAATCAGAATAGTACCTGCTAATTATAATACCATCAACCATCATTCTCAGTGTGTTTTGCATTTTTCTGTTTGCCAAATTCCGACTTTCTATCAGTTGTTAAGTTTTAATTTAATAGTTCATGTGACACTTGGCGAGTGACATTAGTCCTTTGGAATTAAGCCTGTAGTAGGCAAACTGAAGATATTGCTATGCAATACAAAAAAAGATCTATATCTATGGCAAAAAATGTATTCCCTTTAAGCAACAGGTGACTTCTTTGCCTTTAGCTTTCGTATATACTATATGTTCTGACCATGTATAACCCAGTTTTGTTTTTCAAATGTAAGAAAGTATAAGCAAAGACAGCAATCGAACATTTTAGACAGCAATAATCTATTCATAAATCTTTACATGCAAATAGTGAATTAACGTTGCATGTTTAATATGATATAATGTAAACTTAATTTGGACCTGAGGTGTTGTACCCTTTGAAATTTGGATGGGGAGAGGACTCATTCGCGTGCTCAATGGAAGAGTTTTATTACTCTGGAGACCTCAGAGATGGAGCACCCAAACTTATGTAACATTTAGCTTTAGTGCATCTAATCCTCTGGCATTAAAGCCTAAAGCTGTGCGTCCGCTCCTAACATTATCCAACTTAGGAGACACGTTGATGGGGTCCTCTCATTACAGCAATGAGCCTCCTGAGTGAGTCCTCATGTCACCATTAGGTTCAGACGCGCAGCACCATGAAAGAAGAGGTGCAAACTGACAGCCACCACTCTTCTCTATTACACTGATGGGGAGAGGCTCTTATTAACCCAACAATGCACATGTCAGGAAGACTAGGTACAGAGAACACCCTCTGAGCTTTTGTCTCACCTGTAACTCCATCTCACCCATTCTAAACTCATCATCCAATTGCATAGCTGACAAATTGATGTTGGATTATTTTCAGGTAAACAAGTAACCACAACTCAGTAACAGCTGTTTTTATGAACTACTGGGCCTAGATCAGTCCTAAAGTCATACATTATGGCTCTTTTTACAGTGTCACAGTGGACTTCAGTTCCAAGGCATATTCATGAAGCACAAAGTCTTGAGTAGTAAAGCAAAAAACAAAGACAACAGACTTCAGAATTCAAACAAGTAGTTCAGTTTTATCATATATATTGATCTCTACATTCATTGTATCAATGCAAATGGTAAAATAAAAAAATAAAAAATAAGTCCTAATTTTTATTTCTGATGCAAATTTCACCATAATATTCCACACCACATATAATCATAATTAAGCATCTTATTAACCTTGAAGTGACAATTGTCTGCTAACTATACAGTATCCACAAGACTCAAAGCCTTTTCTAAAGTTAGATCCTTTATTAGACAAAAAAGTTATTCAAAATTAGTCAAAGTGTTATTAGACAGCAGTTATGTCAATGAGCCTGCACACACATAAGTATATCTAGTAAATGAAATAGTAAATAGATAGAGTTATTACAATGAGCTATCAAATGTGGATTTTACGAATGATTATCTACCTAGCTCACTTAATGTTATTTACTTCTGGTTATTGTTTTACGCACTGATGCAGCTGCATCAAACCAGAAAAACAAATCCATATCTCTCTCCTTTAGTTTGTGTCCTTTTCCTTCTCTTTAAAAGTGTCCTTTTTGTGTTGGGGTGCTATTTAGCTGCAGCACACTCTCTGACCATAGTGTCCTAACACTGCAGGATTATTCACTGTGTTGCATCAGAGCTTCACAAGGCAACAACAGTTAGAGGACAGGAAGATCCCAGGTAGTGATGCTTCATGCTCTCATTTTGGAGGACTTATTTTATTTTTGGCTCATTCTCCACACAGAAGAACTCAAGTGGCTGTGCCAAAAGCACTGCACAGTAACCTCAATGGCCTGGCCATTAATGAATGACGAATAGAGCTTGCTCTACCATGAAGTGCGTGTCATTGTGGTAAATTACTATCATCAATTGTGTTGACTTGGTACATGTAAGGAATCCGACCTGAAATGTATGATCTTCAACATATTTAAGTAATTTTCTGTTTTGTTAACACAATAGCGATTCAGCCTACAGTTAGTTCATTAAAGCATTGTTTTGTAATACCCAGAAGAAAAACTGGTCAGTTTGCATAAGCTGTGATCGTTATACCTGGATGTGATCTCTGGGAATTGTAGTGCAACAACACTACAGCAAAACTGGCACTTGAAGCCCACATAATCAACAATTTCTCATTCAATTTCATATCATATAAATATGCTATGAATCCGCTGCATATATTTTGCAAACAGTTTCATAACAATTTCACTTTCCACGCTGATGCTGAAACATGTCCAACAACAGCTATCTTAGCAGCCAGGAAACTGAGCGTTTAATCTTTCAGCAACTGGAAACGATGCTCTAATTACTGTAATTGGCTGGTGAGGAGGCGGGTGTGGTGGCATGGCTCTGACTGTCCTCTGAGCATCATCGCCTCGGCTGCTTTATCAACTCTGACCACTCTATCCTCCTGGATTGTGTTCACCAGTATGCTCTTCACCTCCACCCGCCGCCACGCTAAATCGATGATTGATTTTGTCGATGCGCATTGGGATTTGGAAGGGAACAGGCTAAAATCCAACCCATTAATTAACCCCTTAATCAATACGAAATAATGTCACAGCTGTCTTCCCTTGCAGTCTTATGGTACTGTTGGAATTTATATAGATCAATACAAGAAGGGGCTCTATTTATATCACGTCTGTTTCCATTATTAACTAGTCCAATTGTTTCCTGAACTGACACAATCGGTCACGTCCATTTTGCCCCTGATATTTTGATATTTAGATGCACTGTGTACCAACTCTTTTCAACTGGGATAAGCAAACAGAATAGGAGGCGATCAAATTGAAGGAATAAGGCAAAACTCCAAGCTAGAAGTGTCTATACACAACATTGCTTCAATCAAAACTTCTTTTGAACGTGGTCGGGTTGGCTCAGTGGGTAGAGCAGGCGCACATATACTTCGAGGCTTATGCCTAAACGCAGAGGTCCAGGGTTCAAGTGACAATTTCCTGCATGTCTTCCCCCTCTCTCTCCCCTTTCTCACCTAGCTGTCCTATCGATTAAAGGCGGAAAAGCCCCAAAAAATTATCTTAAAAAAAAAAGAGAGAGATTTTATTAACCAAGACAGTTTGGGAAGTAACTGAGGTGGGAGGAGTGCGAAGTAGAGCCAACAGTATGGTGCTGTCAGTCGGGCTTAGTGTCAGGGCCTGTACCAACGGTGCTGAACTGGTGTCACAGGGAGTCTCCAAGGCAGTGCACCAGCAGAGCGCTGACACTCAAAGGACATGCAACCTTTTACCAACAGTCACCCTGGACTGCTCTCTCTGCTGGACCTCTCAGGAGTACTCATTTACATCTTATTAACAATCTTTTTTATACATCAGTGTACACTGTGTACTGTGTACAAAGCAGTCAAGTGCAGTATCATCGTAGTTGTTTTTAAAATTAGCAAGGCTGTTGTGACATTAAGTCCTTTCGATACTCATAGTTTTTTTTGTTGTTGCAAAATTCAACAATGATGCCGAAGGAAATCCATCACAGAACTGTTAACGAGACCAAACTATCTTTAGACAGAGTCCTCACGAGACCATGATGCAATGCCAAAAAGACATTTTATGTTCAGTACTCTCAGCTTTTCTCAACTGAAAAATGTCTCACTCCAGTACATGTAATTGCTCTCTCCACCTGCTTCACACATGTAAGCCTCAGCTGAATGCATTGAGTTCACACCCAGTCACTGGAGGTTTCTGAGAGACACTGGGAAATGTAGGAACACAGTAATTCAAGATGATGAAGATTCAAGAGTAGACAAGGTTGAGAAGAATTGTTCACATCAGTAATATAAATTAAAAGGCAAACATAAAAAGACACCATGGCATTTTGGTTACATTACAGTTTTTCTTGATTGCTTTGACCTGCTTAAAGAAACTGGGATCCACTCGGATGTCCATCACTGTCTCAGCAGAGCAGAAGACACCTCTTGCAAATGTGTTTGCGTTTCTCATTGGATTGACACATTTCCCCCACCCTTTTGCAGAACAGTTAACACGGATGTCATTCAAGCAGTCCAAACTCCATTGTTTTAGCTATGGTTACCAAACAGAAAGCATCTGTTCCTAACTATTAGAACTACCTATTTCAGTATGAAATCACTGAAGCACCTGTTTGATACTCCTTCACACAAATCTTCAATTAGCAATCAGTCTGCAGGGTTAGGCCATGTGGCCCCATAGATCAGTCTGCAGGGTTAGGCCATGTGGCCCCATCGTAAAGAAGAGACTGAGTATCAATAGTGGCTATTTCTTATACTCTACAGTAATAGATGTTTATACTTTGCTGTAATAGATTTTATTTTTATTTTCTTAATTTCTTATACTCTAATAGATTTTATTTTGGTTTACATGTATTGTGTGTAATATTTACAGTATTTCAGTTTTCAGCCACAGTTTCAAAATAAGGATCAATGGAATCAATAAAATTTGCATCAAAGCATTTCTGATTCCTTTGTTTTCTTTTATGTGCATCCTTGTCCCAGAAATGCTTGTTACTAACCTAGCTCTGGGGAGTTCACTCCCAGGAGTCATTATGTTTCTTCTTCACCCAGAACATCGCCTCGGATTAGGGTGACACCAAGATCTGGGTCTTGGGTGCAGCTGTCGCTGTGGACCGGCTACACCCTGCTACGCTCTGCGATTCCCTGCAGTGTCCAGCTACGTCCTGCGGTGTCCTGCTGCGTCCACTGCGTCCACCCATGCTCTGCTGTGCCACGCTACATCCCTAACGCCCTGCTGTGCCCGGCTATGACATGAACTACTACGACTACCATTGTAGTCACTGTTCCATTATCTCTGTTGTGACTATTACGCCACTGCTCATTATAAACCCAACCGGCACCGTCAGACACCGCCTACCAAGAGCCTGGGTCTGGCCGAGGTTTCTTCCTAAAAGGGAGTTTTTCCTCGCCACTGTCACAATAGCTACTGCTAATGCTTGCTCTTGGGGGAATTATTGGAATTGTTGGGGCTTTGTAAATTATAGAGTGTGGTCTAGACCTACTCTATCTGTAAAGTGTCTCGAGATAACTCTTATTATGATTTGTTACTATAAATAAAATTGAATTGAAATTGAATTGAATTGAATTCTGGATCCAATTCTTTGCAAGAAGGCAAATTTGTCAACAGACGTCACCGGCATGAAAGCTACGTACAGTAATAGGCTACAGTGACAAGCAATGGTGCACATATACTGTATTTAGTATTTTGTTGTCCACTGTGTAATGGTTGATTGGAAGAGCTCATACACTTGTTTACAATAGTTAACTGTTTTGAAAAATGTGGAGTTTGAGTTGACTGCTGTGTCAAAGCAATCAAGACAGACAACTGTAATTTCTTATACTCTAATATATTTTATTTTGGTTTACGTGTGTAATGGTTGATTGGAAGAGTTGTGTTGTTTGAAGGCAAAATTAGCTTTTGTTGCATATTTTAAATGTTTTGGCACGGTTAGAGCCTTTTGCAAACAAAATGTGTCATTTTGACCATGAGTGCCACTGTTTCGGCCTGTGTGTTAAAAAATGTGGAGTTTGAATTGACTGCTGCGTCAAAGCAATCAAGAAAAACTGTAATGCACTGCTTGACAGCTGCTCTTGCTCGTCATTCTGAGGGACTTACCTTTATGGACGAAATTTGTTTGGATTAAATAGTGTCTGGGATGGCAATGTCTGTCGGTCAGACTGAAATATCTTAACAACTATATAATGGATAACCATGACATTTGGTACAAATGTTCAGGGTGCCCAGAGGATGAATCCTAACGACTTTGGTGCTTCCCTAACCTTTCCTCTGTGTTCTGATGGAAGGTCAAACATTAGCAAATGTAAAGACCTGCCTGTTTAGCCTTGACAGGTACTGCTATTTGATTATTATTCAAAAAACATTATGTTCTTCCCTATCTTTTAAATCTAACTTTTTGTACTTTGTTAGTAGTTGCACTATGATTATTTATATTTGTGGATTTTACTTGGGATTTCTTTTAAGAAAATCTTCAAAGCTATTTCATCCCAGTTTGATAACACACAAAGAATACATTACTACTGAAATCTGAATTTATTTTAAACCATGTGTTTTATCTGGCACCGGTCTATCTGAGGATTAAAAAAAATAACTTTCATTCAGTAGCGCTATCTGCTCTCATAATAATCAGAGGCCCAATTTGTGTGGTTCATTTGTCTGTCTAAGTCCTCGGTATTCCTCCTTTTCTACAGGGAACATCTAATCAGCTCCTGTGTAATTGGAGCTGTGTTAAGATGATCTGCAGGAGTAGGACGTCTGCTCTAGTCACACACACACACACACACACACACACACACACACACACACACACACACACACACACACACACACACACACACACACATTGTGAACTGTAGCGCTCTGGCAAGAGCAATTATTACTTCAACATTGGTACCTTTGGTTACAATGGAAAACGGCATGTCCACAGGGAGTTGTGAACTCTAATTAGATGCTGTACATGTTCACACTTTTTCACCTTATAACCTTTAAAAGAATGCATAATTATACAGACTTTGTGGTCTGTCTGATGGGTTTATCGGTGGCCACAGAGGAGGTGTGTGTTCTGTCCTGTCAACTTGACTGAAGTGGAGAAGATTTATAATGTACTATTTCTGACAAACTGATGCAAACTGTTTAAAATGTTATGTTCTTGCCTATAGCATAAATATGATTTTTGTTTTTGTACTGTATTTATTAAGTGGAGGTTTCATGCAGCTTATTTGTGGAGGACAAAAAAGCTAAATTCTTTTCCAATGTCTCGGTGATATAAACTGGAAACCAGTCAAAATGACAGTTTGTCTCGGTCATCTGCCGCTGGTTGAATGGAGTCTTTGAGGAGCTTTTGGATTCGTTTAGCACTATCACCAAGCTCTGCGTCTGTTGGGCAATCAACCAATTTCCCTTTACTGTGTCAGACAGGTGTCATTCCTTACCAGTTTCCTTCCTTTTTTAAAACATTTAAAATGGCACGTCACTTTGTGTTTGTTCTTGTATTCTCCCTGAGGAATGATAAAGTGCTCTGTGCTTTTATAGACCTCAGCACTGCTGAGCGTGCGGCTGTCCAGAAATGTAACTACTGCACTGTCAAAGAAGTGAGCGTCCCAAAGTACAACAAGACTTTCAGTATTTTGCAGGGTCAGTGTGGAGTGCCTTCTCCTCCAGTCACTCTGGCATTAAATCAAAGCTTTCAGTCTACATCCCTGCATCACAGCTATGCTCAATTTTAGTGTCAACAAGGTTGACTCAAGTGTTATAACTAACCAGGAAGGATTCATTTGAGCCTATTTGTCCTGATAGATTACAATTTATAGCCGAAACAGGGGATTATAGCTATAACAGCAGTGGTGGAATAGAGTAAGCACAGGTAAACATTCCCAGTTCTTTCTTGTTCTGTTTTTGATTGCAAAACATTGCCCACATTTGCCATCTGCTTCCTTGATGCCTGTTGTCTTTTTATGGATGCTGGTTACCTCAGCCAATGGCTAAATGCTGTTTCAAGCAGACATCTCATCAAATTGCATATAAAGCTGGGTACAGTCGCTATAACACTGATAAGGTGTTTCTGTCTGCCAGTTATAAAAAGGGCATTTCAGTTCAATTTCAGCTAAAGATCTGAAGTCTGATCTAAAAGATCTGTTTAGAACTGAGGAAAAAACAAGATGTGCAGGGGCTGCTACAGCCACTTTGTACTTCATATATTAAAATACTACTCTCATCTTGTAGTAATTGATTAAAATTCCCACTTATGTCATACCATCAACATTTTTTTCTGCTGAATGAGAGAAAACTCCATCAATGCTGTGTATGGATCTGTGAATAGGCTCACAGCTGCTGAACAGGATTAGTCCTCTACTCCAGCTCTTGTCCATTTCTTTCCAATCAAGCTATCTAATCTTATTACTTCGCTAATTAACTGCAGCCGCTGGTATTTGTAGTATCTAGGTCAGCCTGGCATCCCCATGACCTGTGTGGACTGGCTGGATGTCTGTGGTTATACACTAACTCTAAGTAATAATCTGTGACATTTTGATATAAGTGCTTTGCTCCTGTCGGTTAATGATTGCTACATCTCCCTAGTGATTCAGCCTACAAGTATTATCAGTTCATAGAAGCATTTACAAAAACATAATCCTTTGGTACACAGGAAGTGATTGGTTTAGCCACACTGGTTGAAGTGATCTTTGGGAGGGATGGTGTGAAAAACCCCGACAGGTATCAGCAACAAAGATGTTTCCTGAATTAAGATTAAACACGACACATTGATTAAGATGTTGATTGTTAGCAATTGGAAATTAAAGATTTTTTTAGGAATTCATTTGCTATAAGCAATGTTTTTACTGCCATTTAAAGGAAGCAGTGACCTTCAGGAGGACATGTCTTTTCAGACAGCTCAAAGGCAGTCTTTAGAGTGATGTGAAGCGACAGGAAGGAGCAGACAGGCAAACATTCAGTCCAAAAACTTTCAACTGACAAACTGTACCAGTCTATTAAAGTCACGATAACGTGAAATAAATCACGACTTTATCTTTTTGTCTACTAACAAACCAATTTATTCAGCAATAAGTGCTTGTGTAGTTGTGGCTGTTCACTATGATTTTTATAATGTGGTCCAGGTTGCATCCTGATGGTTGGAATAAATTTGTTTTGAAGATTGCAGAATCTGTGACAGTTACAGATACTGTATAATTTAACCAAGTATTTATGAGATTTCATTTTTTTACTTTTATTTTTCAGCATAACCCATTTCATTAGTGGTTTATTCCTCAAAAGCTGAAAAATGTTCTTAATAACACGTGGCTTAAATACATAGTGCTTTTTAACTCTGAATATTAATGAATCCATGTTGAGAGCTATTTTTATTCTCCTGTCTATAAATAAGCCTTAAACTGCCCTTTGCACTGTGTCGGAAGCCCTATTTTTGTTCCATGTGTGTGTAGATACTATACTGTAGGCACTGTAAAACACTGACCTTGTTGTCACACTGCAAGAAACATGATCATTAGGTCACTGGGATGTTTTTTCCTGCTCATTAGAGCTCCGTTACCTCATTTTTTAAACTGTATGACCTCTAACAACAATGTGTTATTGTTATATAAAAAAAATTTAAAAGAATCAAAAATATATAATTTGGCTGTTCAGAACGTTAATTTACAAAATACAACATAGGTACAATGAAAAGGAATCTGATTCTGATTTAAATAGCGAGCTGTGAATTGTATTAGTCTTCCTACTCATGGTGACTGTTTTCTCAACCACGCTCTCTTTGTCTGCTCTCTCAGTGCTGTGCAATCACACTCCAAATGAATCATCTGCCACTCTGAGTGCATTGTTTCTGACCAGGTCACCTGCTGCACCGGCACTGGTTCTGTACCAACCTAAACCCTTGGCTGAACCTCATCTCTACCACCGTCATTCTCTGAGTTTGCACTCTTTGCACCGCTCTCTGTTTAAAAAAAAATGGATCACTCCACAGGGGAAGAACAACAAACAAGACTCCCATTTCTATCAGAGCGGACACACACACAGCAATGACAGAGTGAAAGGCTTTTGTATATGTGACACCCAAAAAGAAAAAGCTAACAAAGACAGATAAGCAATGGAAGCGGGTTTGCTTCTGTTGAGGAGAAAGACTATTTAATATGTAACGCTTCTTCCACATTTAGATCTAGTGGAAATTAGAGATGTTCCGATGTGATTCTTTACTTCCCTATACTGATTCTAATACCTGAACTTGCGTATTGGCCGATACCGAGTACCAATCCGATACCAGTGCGTATAAAAATATATATATCTTTAATAACAGCTGTATTATTACATTACATATCATTTAGCTGACGCTTTTATCCAAAGCGACTTACAATTGCTATATATCAGGGGTTGCACGCCTCTGGAGAAACTAGGGGTTAAGTGTCTTGCTCATCGTCTCTGGTTACACTCTCCGCTAGCAGACCAAAACTGGAATTCAATTTCCGGTTTGATTTGCTAGCCGCATGGATAGGGGAAAGTGTTTTTATCCTGGTAAACCTTTTACTTTTACCTTACTCTGGGGCTAAATCATTTTCTGTAGGATCGGTGCATAGACTCGCGTACTCGATACCAATAGCAGCATTTTAGTCAGTATCGTAACAACTCTAGTTGAAATGATTGTTGATCAGGTAATGAAAAGTATTTAATGTATGTAGGCATATCAGTGATGACACTGATATGCCTACATTTCTTCCCATTCCCCTAAAATGATGTTGTGTTTTGAGCCACAAATGAATTATCTTTTTCATTTGGCACCACCCAACCCCCTAAAGTCTTCAGTCGTATTTTAGTCTGCAGAAATGCTAATGTTACAAATAAGATAAGATCGTCTGCTCCAACAGTCAACGGGTAACATAAAAAAACACACAAACATAAAAACAAGCATATGTATGTTCACCCAACAACGTCTGACACAACTTTAGTCACTCGCACACACACACACACACACACACACACCCAAATGATTTAGCGTTGTAGTTATTCTAAAATTAGATTAGCACATAATTACCCCTCCCTCGTAACAAGGCATATGTAAAGGATGTGCAGAAGATCACACTTTGAGACCTGTGATAATTAATTTTAACTTCTAGATGCTCCCGGACACCTCGGAGGCGAAAACATGATTGGTTAGGAGTAACTGCAGCACTGAGCATGCCTGACATTAGTTTGGTATGTGTGTGTGCATGTTTGTGTGTATGTAGGAATGCATGCATGCACTGGTCTGAATGTCTATGTACCTGTTGTTATGCCTGATTGTGCAACAGTCTTTGCATCTGCCTCTGTGCATGCATTGTGGCTGTATTTGCCATTGTGGATGCGGGACACATCAGACTGATCCTGATGGAGCCTGAACTCTTTATTCTCTAAAGGAGATTCCAGCTCTGGTTACCACACTGACCATGCAACACCGGTCACCTGAAACCTTAGCACCTACAGCCACCTACAACCAGTAGGCCTCATTTGTCACTTTCACCACGCGGCTTTGCATGTAGGTAAATGGTACACTCTTTTATATGTATCTTCTGCCTAAATGTATATATTAAAGTTTACATGGTGACTCATCAGTAACTGCTGCAAACAGATAATGTTTATTATTTCACATTTTGGAATCAGAATTGGAATAACAACTTCTTCTTTACACATCATGTAAAATGAGCTTTCCGTCATACAATAGGGGAAAATGCACCTGACATACAGTTAAATTAGACATGTAAGATTCAGAAATCAAAATGATGCATTAAACATGCATAATCATGCAGCCTATCACATTGCATGAAGCAATTCCCACCCACAGTTTTTTCCACCAACTACAATGAGGAAGGTTGTGTTTCTTGTCCTGGCTGCCACTGGCTAACCTTTTTTCCATTTTTGCCTGATGAGGCTGGTGCTGACCGCCCCACCTGCCTCGAACCCAACTTTCGCTTCATCCAGCGAAGATGTAAACTAAGCTAGCTCAACACCAACACACCCTTCTCCATTATTCATCTTCCCCCTTTAATGAGTTTTCCATCCACCTTCATGCATCGACCACAATTAAAAGGAAACAATTATTGTGTTAGATCACTTCAATTTCATTTTATCAAAGTATTACATAGTACAAATGCATCTGTTCTGCAATAAGTGCTTCCCTGTGTGTAGGAAAACAAGTGAGGAGGAACTGAACAATGGACTGGAAAATAGAAAACGAGTTAACCTTTTTTTAGCAGATAGGGTGCCCTAAAACCACGTAAAACGCAAGGTGCAATTGATTTGTCTTTCACACTCATTTATCTCTTGAAACAAATTATATTTAGCCAGCAGTTTGCTTACAAACCTGTGTTCTTCAAAGTGTGCCCAGGGATGTGTAACATACCCAGTAGTCTGATCACATTTTGTGGAAATTAATTTGATAATGAATCCTCCGCAATGACCCTCTTTTCCTTTTACACTAAAGAGCTGTCTAGGCTTTCACTGTCGTGCCAAGCCAAAAGATCGTGTGTCAGTCACACAGATAATATGTTTGTTTACATACCATGATCATGAAAAGAAGGCCAGTTAAATATTTGATGACTTTGAGTTACCCAGGAACAGTCACCCTGTGACCCAACACTAGAGTTGGACCTCGGCACATCCAGTCATTGTTAAACACCTCTACAGAGCACTGACTCACATTTGTGGGCACATGACTCTGGTTGGCAAATAATATAAAGCACTCTCAGGCTTTGTGCTCTCTCTGTATAAGACACAATGATGACTCTCAGCAACAAGTAGCCTAAACTTATTCAGTTTCAGATGTTCTGCTATAGGATGTGAGGTGATTATAAAAAACTGTACAAACCCAGAGCACGTAAGGTGACAGTTTTTCACAAAAGTCTCAAGAAGTTTGATGTCTTGCATTGTCAGTCTAGGTCATCGTAAGCTAACGGTCGCCCCATCGCCCCTGACCTCACTTTGACACACTTGCATACGCTTCGCACACTTTCCATGTAGCGTCCCAGTGGACAGAGTTTAACCAAGCATGCATCAGCACTCGTCTGCGGCCGGCCTCTACACTGCAGGCATTCAGGAATACTTGCTACACTACTCGAGTCAACCCACACACACACCTCAGTCGTCCTCTTCTAGGCTCAGAGTAGCTACTCTGTGAGCTGAGACAATGTGAAACGTGTAGTCCAAACAAAAGGCGAGAGAAAGACAAAGAGTGAGTAGGACAGGAGTGAGCAAGAGAGCTGGAAATGAGACAAATGTCTGCAGCTACACAAAAGGGCAATTAAACGCTTAGTCATGAAAGAACATCTCATTCTTTTATTGTCTATATTTTGTCACACTTTAAATGAAAATATCTAATCATTGTCATATGTTTTGTTGTTACTCCTGACTTCCAAGGTAACTTAAACAACAAATTAGGTTTGATATTATCATTTCAATATGTTCTGATGAACCTATGGTGTTGCCTGTTGGTTCTGAGATGGACACAAGCAAGATGTTCTATACATCTATGTTTTTGAGTGTTTTATTTATGCAGATGAAACTCTCAAAAAGATGAAATTGGAATGGAAAACTCCTATGAGCTCACTAAGATGTATTCAAATCTTAGAGGCTTCAGAAAATGCTTGAGTGCCTTTGAAATCAGTACTGTATATAGCATACCACTGATGAGGATGATTGCTCGTAATTGAATCACCGGAGCAACAATCTAATCAAGAACTGACAATTATTTAAACATGCAACAAAGAGCTGCATTTGTTCTTTTTACTTTACAAAGCATGAAAGGTTATAGCTGCAATACAGCAGCAACTGCTGAAATATTATGGCTGTGGTATCATAAAATGCATCAATTGTACTAGAATATAATTGCATTGAATAGCTTTTAGTATTATAGTATGTTAAGGTCAATAGAGTTTATTTTAATCCTCATTAGCGATGACGTGCCATTACAGTAGTGCTATTATTTGCCTTATCTTGTGTGTTTTGATTGCATTGTATTGTGAAAACAAGCTTGATATTTATTTAATGATGGTTCAAGCGTTGTCAGGACAGACAATACTGTGATCTGCATAAAGCATTAAGGCAAGTTAACCAGGTAAGATGAGGAGATGCATTTCCCTCAAGCATCTTATTACCTTATCATAGCTCCTTAAGTACTACATTAGATGTGCAACGCCTGCATTATTCTTTACCCTATCATTTCCCTTTTTTCCTGCTCCCACTGTTTCTTCCACCATATTTCCCCCACGGTCCCTCTGAAACCCCTAAATAATGCACATCGAGTGAAGGGCTTTAAGGAGCTGTATGATGGATCACTTTCCTCTTTCTGGAGCTGTTGTATTCTTCTTATACTGAAGCTTATTTATCATTTCCATAATGACACTGCTCTCAGGTGATTCTCTAAATATCTATATTTACACCAGACAGCCTTTAAAAAGATCCCCTTTTTTCCATGATCCAGTTTTTAGTATGTGGTCACTGCAAAAATGGGTCACATGCTTGCTTTGGGACTTTTATTTTGAAAGTGGATACAGGCAGGGAAGACAAATTGCCAGTTATAGTGTTTATATAAAGTTGTACATAGTCTTACTTTTGAACTAATATTTGTTTACAGAAATTCAGTCTGTAATTGGTTATAATGCAAATGTGGAAAAGATGAATGAGAGACACATTTACAGCATAAGAGGAGAATAAATTTGAAGGTCTGCTTGCAAACCTTGTCTATTTTGCTTCTTTTTTTTCAAAAACAACATCAACATGTCAGAACTGCACTTAAAGCTTTTGTTTATATTTTAAATGATGACAACTTTTAGGGAGTGAAAATTGGAAAATTGAAAATTTTGTCTTTATGGTTGAGACATTGTTTTAGGTTTAGAAACCAACACTTTCTGTCATGTTACTCAACTAATCTCAGAAATAAAGATATAAATGCACTGAAGTAACAGATAAAGATCCAAACATTTTCAACAAACTTTAAAGATGCATTTTTCAACCCATTATGAAAAAGGTTTATTTTTTTTTATTTTTGGGCATTTCTGCCTTTAATGGATAGGAAAGCTGAGATGTGAAAGGGGAGAGAGGGAGACATACAGGAAACGTCACAGGTCAGACTCAAACCCTGGACCTTCTGCATCGAGGAATAAATCTCTACATACGTGCGCCCTTTCTACCAACTGAGCTAACCAGCCACTATTGATTGTTTTAAATAACTATTTTTGGCCTGTGGAAGGAGAGAAAATGCCCCTGACAGGAAATTGAAACACACTATATGTTGACATAACGTCTACTAATGAGATAAGATCCCCATGGGGAAATTAGCCCACTGCAGCAGTTAGGAGCAAAATAAGAACACCTGTCCATTTATCCACCTGTATAATGTAGTATTATAAAAGCCACAAACCAGCAACATTTACCATGGTGGTAACCTATAAAGCGTCATAACTTAAAAAACATAGTAGCACAAATGGTTTTTTTAACAGCACAAATCAGCACAAACGTAGCACAAACGATTGAGACCATCTTGGGGAGATTTGGACATTAATGGGGGGCTGTGTGATGTCACTGGCCAAAAAGTTTAATTACTTAAAACAGTTAACAGCACAAATGATATTTTTTACGGCACAAACGTAGCACAAACGAATAGCAGTGTTTTTAATAATTATTGGATGACATGGGGGGCCAGCGCCACGCAGGTGGTGGGAGACACTCTCCACGCTTTGTTTCATGTTTTGTATTTTCATGTATCAAAATCAATAGCATAAACAGTGGGTTCACAGATCACAAGCTCGTTCATTTCACATTCAAATTAACAGCAGGCTCAGTGTTTAACAACCACTTGCCATCTTTGCTGGAGTTAAATCGTGTTTACACCTCGTGCCACAGAAGTAAGTGACAGTGTGTGGAAAGTAACCGATTTCTGCTCATAGTTGTCACTGCAACGCACTTTGTTTCACGGAGTAAGACAATAAGGGGCTACAAAGGGTCTCTGTATTATATATTTACAAGACTAAGAGGCGACAGCCAGTCAACTCAAGTCAGGTCAATTTTATTTGACTTGACTTGCTAGCAGCTCTGTGAGGCTGTATATTACCTAGGCACAACAGTGCTTTGAGTGCAATGCTAAGGTCGACATGCTCACAATGCAAACATGGTGCTGTTAAGCAGGTATAATGTTTGCCGTTTTCACCATCTTGGTTTAGCGTGTTAGCATGCCAGCATTTGCTAATTAACACTAAGCACAAAGTACAGCTGAGGCTGATGGGAATGGCATTAGTTTTGCAGGTATTCAATCATAAACAAAAACAGGTTTTGTGTGTTCACTACATCAGATATACAGAAGTAAATCGATTGCAGATACAATATTTATAAAGGGGTTTTCAAATGTGAAGATGTGCAACAAGCACGGTTCCTTGTTCATCCCTAGAGAAGTAACTTGTTTGAGTCATAAGCAACAGCGCTGTTTGTTTTTTTAAATGAATGAAAAATCATCCCATCAAGAATGATTGAAAAAATAACAGTCACTGTTTAACAGGAATGCTCTATCTGAATGCACAGAGTAAGTCACTACTCAGCATTAATGTTAAACAGTCTGCTGCTGCTCTCCCATCAGTGGTCAATTATAGTGAGGACAGTCATTTATCACTGAGGTAATGTAGTCTCCAGGAAGAGAACAGAGAGAGCAGCAACAACCCCACACTTTAACAGAGCGTATTTACTGTGCATCCGACAGTTATTTAAGTCTGAAATGGTAATGGATGTGAGGTCGTATAGAGAACCAAACAGAGGACTCGGATGACTTTTTGTGGAGAGGTGGAAATAAATATTTGTAGCTCCGTTTATGTTAAAGGTTCCATTGCTGATTTATTAATAAGCCGGTTGGTTTTAGTCCTGATCAAGAGGCATACTATTATACCGAGTGTCAGAGTTGACCACAAAGCATGTGGTCTACTGCTCACACTAGTTATGTTCAGTCATGGTTCTCAGAAGTGAACCCACTGAATCACATTAGGAATCAAAACTTAGTATGGTGTGACCCCTGGTGGTTTCAACATTTTCTTAACTGCTTTAAATCTTTGTTTGCCCACTCTAACTCATAGTACACTTAACTGTTAAGGGCACTTTCCTATCAGTGCTGCCTTTCCAAGGTTTCATTCTCACTTATTGTTTTCAAGTATAGACATTACTTAGTTCAGATGCTTATATTCCTCAGTTAAAAATGTAATAAGTATTTATTTAATATTAATAAGTCAGTCATGCAATCAGCTGTCAGTCCATCAGACAGTTAGTCCGGCAGAAACTAGAGTTCATGTCCAGAATTACTCATGAAGACATGTCTGTCTTCATACTGGTCTACTTTTTGTAGAAAACCTAGTTTAGCTAATTCTGCTGTTACTGCAGGCTCGTCTTCCAACTGTGCCTCCTTGTGTGACCCCTTGTCATTCAGGAGATTAGTTTACAGACAGTCTCCCTTTAGTATTCCTTTAAGAACCTTATTTTCTATGTGCGTCACCCATTAGGTCCTGTGGCACTGTGTAGGATCTGTGACTGTCTCCCTGTCCCCAGCAGTGTGAGGACATACTGTCGTCTATATAGAACATGTTAGTTCCATGTTTAAAGCGAAAACATTTAGTTTTTACCAGGTCACTGTTTACTTCTGAAGACACCACAGCCCTGACGCCTGAGGCTGGAGTCTGGTGTGTCAGCCACTGGACTGACGTCACTAAATAAAACATGCACACTTTCATTTACTCTGCGTCAATTGGGCTCCATCATGTGGCTGCATTCAGGCCAATGTGGTGCTGGAGGATATAGAAAATGACCTCAGAAAGTCCTAGAACAGAGGAGACTGCGTATGAAGGTGACTCAGTCCAGAGTGTGAAATTAAAATGATCTGATAAAGTCTACATTGTAAGCTCTAGGGTGTTACAGGTCAGTGGTGTACAGTACAGCACTGTATCCGAGAACAATACTGAACTGTAAATGTGTGCCCCTCTGAGATTATCAGAAGTCATGTTTGCTGATCCACATTTTAGATTTTCCACTCGCAGCTGGAAATTGGAGCAGAATATAATATATACTTTAGTCCCCACAGAATACATCAGCTGCAGAGGGCTTTTCAAGTGCATTTGGGCTGTAGCCAACTCACTGAAATGAACCACATTATTGAAGTGGAGGTCTTATCATTGATGCAAACTGGTTCAATGCAATAATCAAGTTACTGCACTGTATAAGAAACCTTACTTTGAATTATTGGTGCTCTTTTTCTAATTTCTAATTCAGGGAACACATTAAATAAAAGAACATCTGTACTTTAGCTAACTCTTCTTTTAAGATTATTTTTATATGTGCGCCTGCTCTACCAACTGAGCCATCCAGGCCACATAGCTAATGCTTCTTAATAAAATGTAATAATTTTTCTTTACTGCCTTGTCAGCAGAGTTGAGTGGTTCTCTGTCCCTGTTTGTAAACACCATGCACAAAAGATAGTACTCACAGAATGCAATTTGTTGTTGGAAATGAAATGGCCAAAATAAAATTTCAAATAGAGCAGAACATTTATAACAATGTTGTATATTATAGTGGTATGTGTAAATGGCCAGTAGCCTGCACTGGCAAATACAGAGCTCAGTATTCAGGACATTCTAACACGAGTCAGACTGAAAATGACTCTTCGACCCCTCTGCCGGTCACAGTCACTATTATCAACATCTGAATGAATCAACAGTTACATGAGAGAAAGCTTCTTTCTGCTCTGATTTCTAAATAGAACTGGAAGCAATGCACAAACCAAACTGTTCTTTCACCACACTGGATCACTATTATTGAGAAACTGAGAAAGACAAAAGAAATATCAAAGCAATATATTCTCTTAAATACAGATACTGTAATGTTGGAGAGTACAATATATCATTCTGAGTCTCTTAATTCAAATAAGAGACATTCATTAATGAATTTGGAATAAATGATGACACTTTTGAGATGTAATGCACAAAGAGTAGGCTACTACAGTTCTTTGAATAACCAACCAGAATAACTGAAAACACCTTCAAATTAAACACAAAATTCCACAATGACGCTTGAAATGAAATGATGCACAACACAGGGCCTGTTGAATAGGTAGTATGTTTCACTGAGAGAACAACCTGGCATTCTTAATAGCTCCCATAAATAAGTGACTTACAAAAGTCTTTGATGCCGCTTTATATTTATTTATACTTTTCGTCTGCAAAAGCTGCAAATCCAACACATCATCATCAACAATATATGATGGCGGGAAAAGCGCCAAAAATGTGTGATTCTGATTCCTATCCCTCCCTGAGTCAAGGCAAGCTGTACGTCCTAGATGAACCTAGAAGATTTATCTACACTGGCGCATATATTTTATTCTGTATACAAATATATTATTGCCCAAGTCTGAAGTGACAGTTACGGTTACAGAGATGTCTTTATTTGAAAAAAGAAAGAAAAGACAACAAATGTATTGTAGGGCAGACCAAATGTTTGAGTATGAGATGTTAAGGGATGTAAGTGTGGTATATCTCTCCAACAATAAAACAAATGGTTACTTTTAAGTAATACATTTAGCTCTTTTACCTCTCATACTGTAGCCTCATCAGAGCATATGGAAAACATAAGATGTCACATCTCCTTTACAAGAACATGTTCGATTGATAAAATAAATCAAGGCGTCTAGATTCAGGCTAAAGCATTTTTACCTTTTCCTTTTTAAATCAAACAGATGAATAGATGAAACTGTTGTATGGCACTACACAGTGGTTTTTTTTTTGGTTTTTTTCAAGCCAACTAGTCACTGGTCCATCTATATTCCATAGATCCATACTTCTGCTGAGAGACTTCAATGCACATGTGGGCAATGACAGAGACCTGGAGAGGCGTGATTGGGAGGAACGGCCGCCCTGATTCTGTGATCGTATTGTCTGATGTGAGGCCACATTTTGTATGTATGTATGCATGTATTTATGTATGTATGTGTGTTTTACGCGCATGCTTGGATGTCTGTTATCATGGAAATTTACTGTACTATAAATGGCCTTTCGTCTACCTCACCCAGTCCTTCCTCTTTAGTTTTTCAGAAATTCAAAGGAAGTACACCATCCGCATACACTACAATGAATTTTAGATGAGTGAAAAATGACTTGTATCTCCAGCTTCCTCTGTGCTGTTGCCAACATTCCTGGAGTTTATTTCATATTTCCTGCATGAAGAAATGGGCTACCTATATGGAAAAGCTAAGGGAATGGGGCAACTATTAGGGGGTAGTTCCTAAAAAGGTGCATGCTGGAAAAGAGAAGATGGTCACTGCTGAGTGTAATATCTTGCCTAGATACATGAATTCTTCATGTCAACACACATAAGTATTACTAAAAGACTTTAATACAACTTTATTTGTGTCTTAGCAGTTGTGAAAGATTGTAAAGTATACATCACAACAGTTTTTACACATAAAAATAAATAAAATAATATACAACTTGATCTTATATTACAGGTCACTCCATGCTGACTGCCTTCCTGAGCTGAACAGAAGCTGACAATCTTCAGCTACTGTTTACAGTAAGAAAATGACAATGAAAAATGACTTGTTCCTAATTGACACGTGTTCTCGCATTATTGAGTGCTTGCAACAACTCAGCCCATGAGATCAGCTTGTGACTGCACTCTAGTTTCCTGCCCGTGGTAACTTGGAACTCTTGGCGAGGAGCGAGGTAATCAAGCATCAGGTCTCGTCATGTGACTCTAAGTATATTGGCTTGGCCTGCCTCCTCAAGCGCTGTTGCGCTCGCATCTTCCTGCCTTTCTGAGTTGCCAGTCCCATTGGTGGTAGGTACGTCTACAGGAACATTCAGAGAACAAAATAACAAAAAATTCTTAACACCACAATAACTCACACGGACATAAGAAATATCCAATTTGTCTAATAAATGGTTATTACTTACAGCCCTTGGATATGGGTTCCTGTAATGTAGACCTGTGAAAAACAATTATAGTGTCAGTGTTGACCGTCAACATTATATAAAACCATGAAAAAAACATCCATTTTCATCCGCTTATCCGGGGTCGGGTCGCGGGGGTAGCAGCTCCAGCAGGGGACCCCAAACTTCCCTTTCCCGGGCCACATTAACCAGCTCCGACTGGGGGATCCCGAGGCGTTCCCAGGCCAGGTTAGAGATATAATCCCTCCACCTAGTCCTGGGTCTCCCCCGAGGCCTCCTCCCAGCTGGACGTGCCTGGAACACCTCCCTAGGGAGGCGCCCAGGGGGCATCCTTACCAGATGCCCGAACCACCTCAACTGGCTCCTTTCGACGCAAAGGAGCAGCGGCTCTACTCCGAGCTCCTCACGGATAACTGAGCTTCTCACCCTATCTCTAAGGGAGACGCCAGCTACCCTCCTGAGGAAACCCATTTTCGGCCGCTTGTACCCTGGATCTTGTTCTTTCGGTCATGACCCAGCCTTCATGACCATAGGTGAGGGTAGGAACAAAAACTGACCGGTAGATTGAGAGCTTTGCCTTCTGGCTCAGCTCTCTTTTCGTCATAACGGTGCGATAAATTGAATGTAATACCGCACCTGCTGTGCCGATTCTCCGACCAATCTCCCGCTCCATTGTCCCCTCACTCGCGAACAAGACCCCAAGGTACTTGAACTCCTTCACTTGGGGTAAGGACTCATTCCCTACCTGGAGAAGGCACTCCATCGGTTTCCTGCTGAGAACCATGGCCTCCGATTTAGAGGTGCTGATCCTCATCCCAGCCGCTTCACACTTGGCTGCGAACCGATCCAGTGAGTGCTGAAGGTCACAGGCCGATGATGCCATCAGGACCACATCATCTGCAAAAAAGCAGCGATGAGATCCCCAGCCCACCGAACTGCAACCCCTCTCCACCCCGACTACGCCTCGATATCCTGTCCATAAATACTACAAACAGGATTGGTGACAAAGCGCAGCCCTGGCGGAGGCCAACTCTCACCTGAAAGCGAGTCCGACTTACTGCCGAGAACCCGGACACAGCTCTCGCTTTGGTCGTACAGAGATTGGATGGCCCTGAGAAGGGACCCCCTCACCCCCGTACTCCCGCAGCACCTCCCACAGTATCTCCTGGGGCACCCGGTCATACACCTTCTCCAGATCCACAAAACACATGTAGACTGGTTGGGCATACTCCCAGGCTCCCTCCAGGATCCTTGCGAGAGTAAAGATCTGGTCCGTTGTTCC
Organism: Sander vitreus; assembly: GCF_031162955.1. Taxonomy (NCBI): domain Eukaryota; kingdom Metazoa; phylum Chordata; class Actinopteri; order Perciformes; family Percidae; genus Sander; species Sander vitreus. Next base: position 15,927,797 of record NC_135875.1, on the reverse strand, counting down.
ACGACCAGGGACGGAATCCGCATTGTTCCTCTTCAACCTGAGATTCGACTATCGACCGAACCCTCCTTTCCAGCACCTTGGAGTAGACTTTACCGGGAGGCTGAGAAGTGTGATACCCCTGTAATTGGCACACACTCTCTTGTCCCCCCTTTTTAAAAGGGGAACCACCACCCCGGTCTGCCACTCCTTAGGCACCGTCCCAGACTTAGGCAATGTTGAAGAGGCGTGTCAACCAAGACAACCCCTCCACACCCAGAGCTTTAAGCATTTCTGGACGGATCTCATCAATTCCTGGGGCTTTGCCACTGTGGAGTTGTTTAACTACCTCAGCAACCTCCACCAGGGAAATTGATGCCAATCCCCCCCTCATCCTCCAGCTCTGCCTCTATCATGGGCGTATTAGTCGGATTTAGGAGTTCCTCAAAGTGCTCCTTCCACCGCCCTATTACCTCCTCAGTTGAGGTCAACAGCGTCCCATCCTTACTGTACACAGCTTGGATGGTTCCTCGCTTCCCCCTCCTGAGGTGGCGAACGGTTTTCCAGAAGTACCTTGGTGCCGACCGAAAGTCCTTCTCCGAACTTCTCCCACACACGCTGCTTTGCCTCTTTCACGGCAGAGGCTGCAGCCCTTCGGGCCCTTCGGTACCTTGCAACTGCCTCCGGAGTCGTCTGGGATAACATATCCCGGAAAGACTCCTTCTTCAGTCGGACGGCTTCCCTGACCACCGGTGTCCACCACGGTGTTCGTGGGTTACCGCCCCTTGAGGCACCCAAGACCCTAAGACGACAGCTCCTCACCGCAGCTTCAGCAATGGAAACTTTGAACATTGTCCACTCGGGTTCAATGCCCCCAGCCTCCACAGGGATGCACGAAAAGCTCCGCCGGAGGTGTGAGTTGAAAGTCTGTCGGACAGAGGCCTCCTCCAGACGTTCCCAATTTACCCGCACTACCCGTTTGGGCTTACCAGGTCTGTCCAGAGTCTTCCCCCACCCCCTGACCCAACTCACCACCAGATGGTGATCGGTTGACAGCTCTGCCCCTCTCTTCAACCGAGTGTCCAAAACATATGGCCTCAGATCAGATGAAACGATTATAAAATCGATCATTGACCTTTGGCCTAGGGTGCTCTGGTACCAAGTACACTTATGAGCATCCCTATGTTCGAACATGGTGTTCGTTATAGACAATCCATGACTAGCACAGAAGTCCAACAACAAACAACCACTCTGGTTTAGATCAGGGAGGCCGTTCCTCCCAATCACGCCTCTCCATGTGTCTCCATCATTACCCACGTGCGCGTTGAAGTCCCCCCAGCAGAACTATGGAGTCCCCGACTGGGAGCCCCATGCAGGACTCCACTCAAGGCCTCCAAGAAGGCCGAATACTCTGAACTCTTGTTTGGTGCATATGCACAAACAACAGTCAGAGTTTTCCCCCCCCACAACCCGCAGGCGTAGGGAGGCGACCCTCTCGTCCACCGGGTTAAACTCCAACGTAGCGGCGCTCAGCCGGGGGCTTGTGAGTATCCCCACACCCGCCCGGCGCCTCACACCCTGGGCAACTCCGGAGAAGAAAAGAGTCCAACCCCTATCCAGGAGTATGGTTCCAGAACCAAGACTGTGCGTAGAGGTAAGCCCCACCAGATCTAACCGGTAGCGCTCCACCTCCCGCACAAGTTCCGGCTCCTTCCCCCACAGAGAGGTGACATTCCACGTCCCCAGAGCCAGCCTCTGCTGCCCGGGTCTGGTCCGTCGAGGCCCCTGACCTTCACTGCCACCCATGTGGCAGCGCACCCGACCCCAGCGGTTCCTCCCACAGGTGGTGGGCCCATGGGATGGAGGGATGTCCGCCACGTAGCTTTTTCGGGCTGTGCCCAACCGGGCTCCGTGGCAAACCCCGGCCACCAGACGCTCGCTGACGAGCCCTCCATCTGGGCCTGACTCCAGACGGGGGCCCCGGGCTTCCTCCGGGCAGGGTCACTTCATCCCTTCCTCGATTTTTCATAGGATTTTTGAACTCCTATGAAAAAAACAGTAGCTACAAAATGTTCCAAAGTCGGAACGCTTTTTATCCTTGGTCCTATATGGAGCAGCTCTGTTATGTGAACGCGCACATTGGGAAACCCTGGGTTGATTGAACTAGTTGTTAACCACCGTAGTGACACAGGTTAGGTGAAGCCGGGTAACTGAAATAAATCCAGGGCATGTTGATCTTGATTCGTAGTACAGGCCTTCATCTGAACTTGCTCAGTCACTCAGTAACAATACTTCATTAGGTGTGTTATATTAGCTAGATAGTACCACCGTATAAATGGTTATTTGATTTCTATTTGATAAAAAGAAAACATCAAAAACACTCCTCACCTGAGTAGGATTAGACTTACTTTACCATTACTAGGAAATGTGTGGCATCTCTTCACTCTCTTACCTATTTCTATCCTTGCTACACATTCTTCTATACACTTCTTTATTGATTCTTGATCTGTAAGCTGAGAAGAAGCACACAGAAGAAAAGATTAGTCATGCAAACTGACATAAAACTACCGCTTTTTCATTTCTGTAAGCATTGTGCTGTTGTTCACACCTGCTGGTTCTGTCTGAACAGAGTGCAGGCCTCCTGAAGTATGTATTGTCTCTCACTCTCTGTGTCACTTGCAACTCCACTCTGTGCCTGCCAGCTTCGGGCGATGCGAAACACACGCATGTACAGCGACAACACTATCCTGCGAGTGGAGGACGTCATTGATGCTCAAAAACAGCAGTTACCTGCACAATAAAGAATTTTAAGTTTGAAAAGAATAATGGCTTTACAAACCCTGTTACTGTTTTTTCTGTCTGTGTACTTTTCAATTCCAATTTTTTTTTAAACAAGGTTGAATGTATTACAATAATGATTACACCCTTCTGTCAAGTTAAACTGTACTAGGGACACTGTAACACATAATAGGCCTCTAGTTTTGGTACCTACTTGCTGGACATTACATACACTTATGACCAAGTTACCAGAGGGAAAAAAAACCTTCTGGTGTCCCCAGGATCAGATTAATCTGTTAGGGATCTCTGGGGCAAAAATGTTCTATTGGGCCATTCTCGATCACCCGCCTTCTGCCTTCAGTGTATTGTATACGTATCCTGACACCAGACACCTCCAAGTTCACATGAAGTGTTATGCACACAGCAGACTAAACGTGGCAGCGCCATTATTTGCCCAGAGACCAAAAAACCAACCAGTGCTATGCAGAAAAAAAACTCCAAAGTGGCCCAGGTTCAGTAAGTTTGTAGTGATTTGATTAAATAAAACTTTATTTAAATGTATATTTATCATGTGCGCATAACAAACTTTAAACGAAATAACAATCTCTACAATAAAGTCTCACAAGAATAGCTAATATTACAAGAACCTTGGATTTTTGGGGCTCCTGGAAGTCTGGAGCCCCAGGGCAGTTGCTCGTATTGGTGGGTTCCTTATTCAGCCTGGAGTGTTCTCATCATTCTACACTAGATGTCACTAAAACCAACACAGACCTGTATCCCAAACATAGCTGATGCATGACTGCTTATGAAGTATTAATCGTATGTCTGATATGTGTTGGGGTGAGAGTAAAGGAAGTCTAAGAATAATGCCATAAGTCATCATTAATAACGTTAATGAAATACTTCACTTGTATATGTAACGTTACACTTGTCAACATGAATGTTATGATAGGCTACATGTTAGCTATCATTGAGCGTTCTCCTCACAACATACGTCTGCTGTTAAAGAACAGAAATTACATTAATAGCGAGAAGAGTGCCACTCACATTAAAGACATGCATTATTGGCATTGCGTTCACTTTACGTATTTAATATTACAAAGACCTACCGACTGTGTCTGAAGAACTTCTCGACAAGTAGCTAGTTAGGAGAGCAGCTTATCTATGGGAGAGAGCAGAAACACATTTGTCGCTTGATGATGACGTTTCCCCCGGTTGCAAAGAAAAAACATAAATAAAGAGAAACGAGTGCCCTTTACCTTTCGTCGTAGGTAAAGTTGGAGATGTTTAACACATATATAAAGTCTAAGCCATTTCAGATGAGTTACAAAGGGGTTTTGACACGTTTCAATATTATTATCTCAATTGTGTAAATGTCATTATCAAAACACGTGCTTCAGTAATTGACATTGTGGTAATTTATCCATATGGGTGTAATGTATAATTTCCACCCCGTTACTTTGTTAAACCTAAAAGATTAATCTTGCTGTCGCTGAGATCAAGATCAGCTGTTGGCTGCTGGTAGGCAGGGAGGAAGTGATGCAGGAAAATGCCCACAATGTAGCAGCTACACTCAATGACGAAAAAGGGGGAAGCACAAAGAAATAGGCTGCTAGTCCGAGGTGGTCCTTTAACTCGCTCCAAAGAGCGAACACAACTCAAAATGATTTCAAAAGCACAGTGTGGTCGCTAGCTTTTTACTTGTTTGTTTTTTTTCTAAAACGGGGTTAAATTCGATATTGATGTGGAAGTTTTTGTCAGCTGCCAGCTAGTTAGCTAGCAATATGAGTTAACGCGACGAGTTTGCCTCAGTTCGTTTCTGGTCGCTTCACTACCTTGGCCAACTTACTAACTACTTAATTTGTACTGGCGTCCCTGGAGTTATGAACATCACATTACACACACTAGAATTGTCCAAAAAGGTAAGTTTCTTTACTATGATAATTGTTTGGTGTCTTAATCGAAAGACCTAGCTAGCTTAGCCGATAGCTAACTTTTAGTTAACCGAGCTGGTGCTAGCTAGCTATGGCGACGTCGTCAGGGCCAGACCGTTTTGATGTAAATGGCTCAGTGGCGGTGATGTCTCGTGAATCGATAACAGCTTCACAATAAGTACCATTTGAATTAGTGAATAGATGAAATTGCCAGGTGTACATGGTTATCTAAACGCTGTTTACAGAGTGTTGTGCGTGTGTTGTTAAGCTCACTTGATCCTGTTTGTGCTCGCCACTTCCCAACGAACATAACTTGGTAAAAATAACATTAATGCTAGCTAACGTTGTTTAGAGCAGCTACCTGACTTAACCGACGCTGTACATTGACAACAGTGTTGCAAATATCACGCATTTGTATTCTAGCTCAACTTTGTTGTCTCTCTCAGTTTCGGGACTAACAATCTGATGTTAGTTAGCTTAAGTTAAACTAATGTCTGGATATTAACGTTAAAGTGTTTGGCTACCATAGCATGCCTAGCTTGAGGATAATTACAAATTCTAATGAATAAGTAGGCGTTCAGACTTCCGTCAAATTGTTAGTCAGATGAAGCTAGCCAGTATGTTCCAGTGAGACGTTTGCCTGGACATGCCCAGTTTAATGATCAGTACAGTCGATTTGCTTCGATGCTGAAAACACCTTACCTTAGACCAGGAATCGTGGCTGGGCAAAATCAGTGATCACCACACAAAGTAAAAGTTGGTTTCAGAAGTTAAACATTGAATTCAAAAGTACCTCGAAGACGTTGTGGATTTTACAACAGTGCTCATGAATTCTAACAAATCCAGTGCCCTGTGAAAGGTCTGTAACTGAACACCTAATGTTAATGTTAGAGATTTTCAACCCCAGAACCAAAGACGTCAAAGCCCTGCTTGAGTCCATACTGCACAACATATTTTCGGTGCAAATGCTTTATAACCATCTTCTTTGTAGTAGTTATAAACCAGTGATTGAATAATTCTGCGATGAGGCAAAATAATTTGTTGTGCTCAAATTACATTTTCATAGCATTTTGACAAAAATAGTCCTGCAGGTTTAGGGAATGATGTGCTATCACGTTCTGTTTATGATGACAAGATCCTGTGTCTTTTCAGCATTGCGGATGTCAAGGTCACAATGATGGAGCAGAATAGAAAGACACTTTGATCTGTGACAAATGCCTTCAGCGGGATTGTCTGTAAGTAATTTACTGACCAGCTGCTTTTATAAGTTATCAAACACTTGATCAACTCATACATTTTATGATTGTAGATGTTATAGCAGAATGATTAATTGCATTAGCGTACGTGTGAAATCAGGCTAGTTTGACAGTAATGGGTTAGGTAGAATAGAGATAAGGCTTTTACAACTTGCTTGTTGCATGTTCTTCAAATTAAGTTTATATTCTCAAGTTATTTGACGTGCCAATCACAACCTTAGTCACTACTGTGGCAACATGTAAGTTCCTATAGCGATGTTACTTTTCAGTGTGACATTATTCCCCTTATCTTTTCCATGCATGTACATGCACCTTTCTTGTATAAAAACACTGGAAAGGTGCACACATGACCAAGCCATCATTTAGATTTTAACCTTATAGAGGAAACCGCTTTACGTTGCATTTTTGCCGCCAAAGGTTTGTGATAATCACATTAAAGTCTATGTGCTAACATGACATAACTATAGCTGTAAAAGGGCTTAGAAAATATTTCGCAGTTTTTCTTGGCAACCATAGTAGCTCCACCGTCTTGGTCCATGGTTGCTATTTTAGCAAGTTTATCATTTCTGTGATTGCATTTTTTCCATCTGCTGCCATTACTGCTGGGATGTAGTACGGCAGCAACACTGTATACACTGCCTATACTATTGTAGAACCTGGTGAAACTCACTCCTGATACCAAGCAAAGGTAAACACGTCATTGATGTGGATATAGTACATAGGATTGTGAAATTAAAAACAATAAAGCTAATAAGATGCATCATAAATTATATAAATCAAGGTAGGCAATATTTTAATTGCCTATAGATGGCTGAATATTTTGTGACACTAAGGAAAACCTAAAGTTTTTTTTTTTTAGTGGCTCTATGTAACAAAACCAATTCTACCTCAGTAGGTTTCTGTGGTTACCTGTGATGTTTTTATTGTATTTCTTTTTGTCGAGGTTTCTCTGGTAATCTGCACTGTGTACACATTGGATGTATACATATAGACTGTTTTCTCTGGTGTTCTCTTTTTAGGTTTTTTAAGTCTGGCAGTGGATTGTGGAAGATTTGGTACAGGTAGCGTAACTTCTTGACCTTTTTAATGTTCAACAATCCCTGTAGTTTGATCGTGTTCTACTAATAGCCACAGAAATGTGGATCTTGATCTTTTGTTTGTGAGCAAGACTGACAGTCTAGAGCTGCCCTCTATGACAATTAACAATTTTAAATTGTTCTTCACCTCAGGCCTGAGGGTATGTTGAGACGTCTCGCAGGGCCAGAGAAGAGGCGTCTAGGTGGTTCGGACGGGGACTGAAGGCGAGGAGGAAAGACGGACCAGGGAGGAAGACATGGGTCAGTGTGTCACCAAGTGTAAGAATCCAACGTCCTCACTCGGCAGTAAGAGTGGAGACAAGGAGAGCGGCTCCAAGTCCCACCACAAGAAAGGAGGCAGTGCTGGTGGTGGGGGCCCCAAAGAAGAGCCCAGTGCGCTGTGTAGCAAAGCCACCAGCGAGCTGTCGAATGGCACCAAGGCGTTGGAGGTTACAGTGGAGACACCCATCATCCCTGCCGTGATGGGGGAACCGCGCAAGGACGAGTGTCTGGATGGAGATGGGCTGTCAATGCTGCGCATTGAGGAGTTGTTCCACTGCTACAAGGATGAACAGGAAGATGCCATCTTGGAGGAAGGCATGGAGAGTTTTTGTAATGATCTGTGTGTGGACCCGGCAGAGTTCCGTGTGCTTGTTCTTGCCTGGAAGTTTCAAGCAGCCACCATGTGCAAGTTTACAAGGTAAGGTGGAGGTTTGGGGAATGAGGCGTGTTGTTTTCACTGGTATCTGTTTATCAGGATGAACTAGCATAACTACTGCATAAGTATAGGTGAGAACTGACATTTTGATACCTCATCCCAGATGACTAAAACACATTTCATTAGTGTCTGCCCTCATTTAATTACCACACAAGATGCTGTTATTATATAAATATATCATATTTTTTTTATCTTGGTATTATATCTGGCAATTCTCAGTATGTCCTGGTGGCCTAGTTGTTAAGAAGAAAAAGAAGAATTACTTTTTTTTTTTTTTTATATAAACTATTAATTCCTGGGGGGGGGGAAATTCAATTTGTTCACTCCTTCTACACACACACAAGACCCATAGACATGCATTCGGGGAGATGGTCAGGTGCTCCAAGCAGTTCAAAGGCACCTCAACAGTGCCCAGGAGGTGAACTGGCACCTCTTCAGTTACTAGTCCACACTACGTACTTGGTCCATGCGGGACTTGAACCGACCAATGTCTGGTTCTTAAAGGTGCACTATGAGTTCCTGCATGGTTTCATCGCAATTTAATTTTTGTCTCAAACCGTAGGCATCTCTCTTTGATCCGCTAGCTGCCTGCCCCCTGAGTACACTGTGAAAAAGCCCGGTCTCAGGAGACAACACAGGGGTCGTAAACGTCAAACAAACACTAGGGCAGAGGCTGTGCACCAAAATATAACAAACCACGTTTCAGCTTGGGGGGGGGGGGGACGGGACAGTGAGTAGAGTTGATTGAGTAGCGTGAGTTGTTGAGGGTAGCTGCTGGATAGCTGGTTTGTTGTATTTTGGTGCACAGCCTTTAAGCCCTTAAGATGCAGTCCAGATCTTCCTGCCACAAAGTTCCACACTGACACTATATAACAATATGTACTAAGGTGAAGGTATTGGCTAGTTAACACATTTCTGAAGTAGATTGTCAACCCCTTGCATGTTCTACAGACACACTATTGGTAAACCTCAACATGACCAGCACTATTCACTAGTCCAGTTGCTGGTCACTGATAACACCTTAATTCCTGACAAGGCACTTTGCCCCAGGCTGCTGGTGTCCATGCTAATGAACAATGAAAATAGGAAACAACAAATGTTGGGTAAATGTAAAAAGTTTTTAGATAATTGGTCAGTAATTGTTACATTTAAGAAGAAAGTACAATATAGCTGTGATAAATGGTTCACACTTAAACACTTTTATTATTAACAGACAAATCACCCATGGGATGTGCTGATCATCAACGTCAAAGCCCCCGGTTTAAATCTGGCTGGGCTCCTTTTCTCTCTCTTTCGCTATCTCTCTCATGTCATCTCTCCACTATCGCTATCAAATAAAGACATTAAATGCTTAACATTTTTAATATATATATACACTTTAAAAAATCGCCCACTTAACAAATTGGGAGTTCACCCTTGTCTTTAATATACCAGAAACTATTTTTGTATGGTTTCTGATATCGATATGTTCAGGCTAACCAAAATATTGTGCCCCTCCCAATAACTAGCTTGATGCCTAATAACTACACTTCTATTTCCTTGCATGACAGCTGGATTTTTGCGATATCACGAGATTACGGGAAAACCCATTTTGTCAGGCTTCAAGTAATACGTTGGTGTCCGAACAGCAGCGGACCGAACCAGTCGGTGTCCGGTGAGGAGCCCCTGGCAGCTGCGGGCGTGGTTTAGGTGTGTGTGATGGCCGCGACTGTTCGTTCAAAACAAAAATGGCGGCCGTGATAGACCGACAGTTCATCCATTTACCTGCCAAGTATTTTTTAAGTGCCTGCCCTTTTCCAAACAATTTCCAATAACGTCTTCTCAGATGGTTCTGTGTTAACAACCTGGCGCATCAGGTTAACACTTCTAGCCACACTTGCAGGTGTTTGACCTTCTAGTTTTCAGTCTTTCTCTGTGCAGTGGTCCATCAATCCCACCTCTCAAACACAGTTTTCTGCAGCTCAACTAGACACACACAGTTTTCCACCATTGGGTAGGGGGAACACAGGAAATGAATCTTGCTCTGCACTCCCACTGCAGTTAGTGATATGGCTGCCTGCTGGCCATACCCCCCCCCCCTTCTGATTTTTAACTCAGCACTTTTCTATCCAAAGGCTTTGGACAACACTACACTTTGGTTACCAACGTGTTTCATTGTCAACTGATGCTTACTGAAGCTGTTTATATTATATTTGACTTTGAAAGCCTATATTGTTGTAGGGCTCAAAAACAAAGTGCATCTGCCTGAAGTGAAATAATGTTTGTCAATGTTACCTTAAAAGAGTGAACAGTTTTCCGTACAATTTTTAAATGTATTCCTTAAACTGCTTTCAAGGTTTTTAAAGATTTTTATTTTTCATATACTAACATATCTCTATGTTGTGCAGTGAAATGCTTGTTTGCCCCCTCCAGTACTGTGCTTCAAATATAAATCTAAAGGTACAATATATACAACAGAGGAAATGCAAACAACAAAGTTATTATGTAGTTATCTATAGTTGTTATAGACACATGGCCCTTTTGTTTGCATTAGATGACTTCACAATCTTTTACTGTAGCTCTCAGTAAATTTAGCGACCAGTTAGCTCTGGCGCTGGGTATTTAGCTTTGTTGAAAGAATGTTATTTGCTTCTGGGCTTTATCATGCCAAGTGAAATGGTCCACTATCATTCTGATGTCTGGTCCTGTTTACTTTGTGTCACCAGGAAGGAGTTTGTTGATGGCTGCAAGGCCATTCAGGCAGACAGCCTCGAGGGCATCTGCTCACGTTTCCCCGTCATGCTGCAGGACGCCCAGGGCGAGGAGAACTTCAAGGACCTGTACCGCTTCACCTTCCAGTTTGGCCTGGACGCCGAGGATGGCCAACGCTCGCTGCAGCGCGAAATTGCCATCGCCCTGTGGCGCCTTGTGTTCACCCAGGACTCGCCTGCGATCCTGGAGCACTGGCTGGACTTCCTGTCGGAGAACCCCTCAAGTATTCGGGGCATCTCAAGGGACACATGGAACATGTTCCTGAACTTCACCCAGGCTATTGGGCCTGACCTGAGCAACTACAGCGAGGACGAGGCCTGGCCAAGCCTCTTCGACACCTTTGTGGAGTGGGAGTTGGAGCGTAGGAAAAAAGAGGAGGAACAGGCACTGATGGCAAAGGAGGAAGAGGGGAGGTGTACTGAGACAGAGTGTTCTCCCACCACAGATAGACTTGAAACAGAGGGAAGCTGCGGCTCACAGACGTGGGGGGGGCCACTGACCAGGAATCAAGAAACATTTTTAAGGGAGGAAAGGATATGATCTACATCTGAACTGTATATCTGTGAATCATTGGATGAATATTAGTATTATCATTACAGCTGTTCATTTTGCTCTCCTTTTCTGTTGGGTGGGATTCCTGCTTTGCACCCTTATTGTTTTGGTTTTTGAAAGGGCTCTAAGAACTGTTATGTTTTAAGCACTTCTATTTAAGTTATTGTTTTACTTTCTTTTTTTTCTCCTCCCATGTGCGTTTTAGTAAATGGAGATGTGGTCCATTTTAACCTCCACCTACCTACCATAGCCCAGCACAGTTAGCTTGGTTTTAAAAACAGGCAACAGAAAGCCATAACCTTTTCCCATTTAAGACATTTAATTTTGACCTGGTAACACTGCTGATATGTTTAGTACAAGCAAATAGTTAATATTAAAGAAAAAGGGAAATTTTGGCAACCTGTCTACAAATAATGTATTACTATCAAAATATGAGATTTACTGTCAGGTTCAGTGAAATCATTTTGATTGGACTAATCTGGATAGATTGTATACTTTTATCTTGCAGTGCTGTGAGGATGAATTGGTTGCACTTTTTTTGCCTTCACTCAACTGTTGGCCTGCAAATACACGGCAAACAGTAATGTAGTACAATTCTGTCACAAGGGCATTTTGTTTTTAAAGATAATACAAAGTTGTAATATCCATTTAAATACAAGTTGGTTTCCATGGCAACAGACCCACCCTCTCTTCTGCATTTTGTGTTTTTGAGTGCTACTAGTGCAGTGAGCGGCTTAGCTTGTTTAAGCAGCTGGCTGTGCTTTCTTTTGACCTAGCATCTACCATTTTGATGTCCACTTGTTTTCAAGAAGCGGTTAAGTGTGTACAACACAATGATGCTGGCCTTTCTCAGATGCCTCATTAATCATATTGTAGGAAGTCTGTAACACAACAAATCGACTAAAGCTAAGTCTTGGTCATTTCTCAATAGATGACGCCTAATCCTGAGTTACATTTAGGACCGTTACCCTGGGCGCCACACAAACCTTATATTGTTTACCTTCAGGAGTCTTCACATCCTTGAACTGCTATACAAAAAAAGTGTGCAACAATGTTGACTGCTGCTGGTAATGATTGTAATGGATTGCACAGAAATCGATGGCATGCTTAGGCGCTACTTGCAACGCTTCGCAGAGAGATTGATGTCAACCACATTATTTCCATTTTAAACCTTTTCCAAACTGTAGATTAATCCCCTGAGAGAGTATAGCCTAGGGTATATTTGGATGAGTGTTAACTGCTGGCTAATCAAGACTCTGTGGTATGGGTTCAGTGTGGTAAGAGGGTGGCCATAATCTGATCTGTTTGGTTTACATCTACAATGGTTTTATTTCAGACCCATTTGTCCTTTTTATATAAAATGTACTGATTTATAATAAATAAAAACAGTGTTGAACTTTTGACTGTTGGACCATGGAAATATGTGTGCTTTTACTTCAAGGATCTCCTTATTTCTTTGTAATCTTCTGCTATGCTGAATGACTGTGTGTGTGTGTGTGTGTGTGTGTGTGTGTGTGTGTGTGTGTGTGTCTCTGTCTGTCTGTCTGTCTGTCTGTCTGTCGGAGTTGCTGAGGGCGGACAGGCTGGGGGCGGACAGGCTGGGGGCGTGTCTGACACCAATGTGGATGTCCCCATTGGTGGACAGCTATCCTGGTTACCAACCAACACCGCTCACTGGGCACATGAGAAAACACAGAAAACTCGTAAAATTCAAAGCTAATTGCTAACAAAGTGCTGTTTTACAGGGACAGTAAGTGATTTTCTAATATCTTTTAGAACCAGAGTGAAATGTGTACGATAATATGAGAGCAAAAGACTGTTTTTGTGTCATTTTTATGTTGACTAGCTAGATACATGCTAACGCTAATTAGTTAGCTAGCTTCTCAGTTTGTTATTAGCGTCAATGCTAACTAGGCTGCTTGCTAACGTTGTCTCTGTCACTAGCTAGCTAAGCCCAGGAGTTAATTTGTGCGATTAACCGTTGACCCGTAAAAGTACTGGAAATTGGCAAAAAGCTTTAGTTAGCCGTGTAACGTTAATGTTGCCAGTCAGAAATGTCTCTAGCGTGTTGGCTATTAATGCCATACAAATCAGTCCAGTTAGCAAACGTTACCACACATCTGTCAACTCATTGCACGAATAACGGTTAACGTAACGTCAAGCTGTCTCAAATGAGTTTTTGTTATACTAAATATGTTAACTTTTGGCTTGGAAATAGAGGATATTATGTTTTAGTTCTCTGGTCGTCCAGTGGGTGGGGGCGACATTTTAAATGAACCGCATTCAAGGTAATTTAGGTTTATGTCACATGTAACCTTGGGGTTGTCATCTGTGTTCCCTCTGCAGTGGTAATCCAACACAACACAAATTTCTGTTATATCTTTGGAGAATCATCTGCCCTCCAAAATATGGGATAGGGTTATGTGAACAGCATCACCTGCAGCCACACAATGCATAACGAGGTGAGCAAAGATCGTTTTTACATCTGCTCTGCCAGAGTTCACACCACTGTCATTTTACTTAACACGAGACACAATTTTCAGTGCATTCGCAACAATGCATATCATAGTATCAACAGTTTTCTCCATTATCTGTCACTAACAAGTACTCTCTATTCTTCCTTCAATTTCCTTTGCTTCTCTTCTGCTCCTGACATTGACAGATGCTGTAGCCTATAGTTGACTTGTAGAAATTAAGTAAGGGCTTTGTGATTTCTTTGCTCGTCTTGCATGATGATTTATGAAAATGGAATGGCATGATAGGTGACTGTGTTATGCAGACAACTGATGCTCCTTCCAAGACACACGTATGTGTCTAATTTACCACTGGCTGAGGGTCAAGGCCTATCGGTCAGGGCCAACATTTTTTTAAGACTGAAGTTGGCAGACTTCTGGCTGTTTTAATGACGATGATTTAATTTGGAGTCCAGCAATGTCTAAACTAAATTCATACTGTGAGGATTGTAGGCCACTCTGTTGGGATTTTAAATGATGTGATACTGTAGATGTATTTTTTATATTTTTTTACAATATGCAAGCTGGCTTTCAAACACCATTTGTCAGTTGTTTATCACTCTCTAGTTGATTCACATGATAGATTTCTGACATGTATTGTCAATGCTAGTTTCTTTGAAAGGGCTACGCTTTACTTCTCCTTTATTTCTCCTTATTTCCCCCCCCACTTTTCAAAATCCCATTTGTGTCCCCCGCACTTTCAAATTTAATTTTATTTATAAGTCTCTGTGATTGGCCCCTATTTTAAGAAAATAAGACATATTTTCTTATACATAGTTTAGTACTATTCTTTCTGTCATTATTTATCAATGTGGTCAACTTAATTATGGTTTTGTGTCACCCCCATTTCTCAAACCAAAGTTACACTCTTGCTTTATTTATTATGTGTTCCAGTCACTCTGTAACCACTGTTGAGCTCACACACCGAATGAGAAAATGGTAGCACAACCTTTTAAAGAAGAGTATGCATTTGACATGGCATGGATTTATAAAAAGTGTTGGAGTTACTCCTCGGGGATCCTGGCCCATGCTGAGTCAGTAGTTTCCCGCAGTGTGTGCATATTTTTCAGCAATGCCTTTTGCTGTGGTCACTATTTTGCCACCTCATCTCAAAATTGAAAGTCTGCATGCCTTTAGAGTTTATGAAATATTGTCATGATCCTAAAATCATCATCGTTTCAGCGTGTCAACACAAACTATATCTTGTTCAGCTACAGCTGAAATCATCATGATACAAATGGTGTGTTATTCAGCAGAAAAATATTAGACTGTTCAGAGATGGATGCACCTGGACTCCAACAATGTAAAGGTTTGCAAACGTGTTAAAGTGATGCTCAGTTCTTCACAATGTTTTCAGCAAGAAAACATTCCCAATTTTTTGACATCTCATTTTTAACCTCAGGACTGGCACTGACTGAACGTCTTTTGATCCTGATGCCATTCTTGTATTGTTAGATGGTTGAACAGGCACATTTGGCACCAAAGACCCTACTATACCACATAGCAAGTTACATAAATGTGTTTTGTCTATCTGCTATGGACTGTGAACATCTTGACACATTGCATGTGCCATATTGATGCATTATTTATTTAAGACTGGAGGAGCAAGTTGTGCTTACATTTTGTGATGTGGGTACTTGTGCAACAATGAGGTGTATTGTGACAAATAGCTGATGTAGGCTTTTCTGACTCTGCATTGTGTGTGTGTGTGTGTGTGTGTGTGTGTGTGTGTACACACTAATGCTGGTGTTCTTTAAGGAGAGTAAGACGTGCCAAGGAGAGAAGCTAGCCTCTGCTGTGGACGACACTCTGGATGAATATTTAATCGCCCTTCAGCACAAAAACAGGTGATGTATGAGCACAAGCTGCTGGGGAGAGCCAGATTGGATTTCACAGAGGAGATACACAACTCCACGACTTTCAATGCTGCCTAATAGGAGCACTGATTGGTTACTTGCTTTGAGATATACTAAATTAGTGTGTGAAATGTGGGAGAATGGAGGTTAGAGTAGCTTGAAAAGGTGGTGTTCTCCTGTGAGTCCAAAATCTTGATCTTAGCCAACATTCGAACATTAGATACACTGATTTTTATTCATATTGTAGAGGTAGACACCAGTTTTCTTTTCTCCTCAGGATCCTAAAGCGCCTTAAAGTCAAAGACCCCAGGGAGATTGAGTTGGAACAGCTTGAGCAAGGTTTTTCCATTTATCTTAATGGAGCCAATGCTGAAGCCAATAGGAAGCAGCCCAAGAGCTCCAACCACAAGTCTGTCACCTCCCCACCTGCTTGGAGGCTGGCACATACAGCAGGTACAGTATGCTGCTGCTGGACCAAAATAAACCTACAGACACTCAAAAGTAAAACGTCTTATATAAGATCTCATTATTTCTTACCTCTATTGTGCAAGGGAAATTTTTTTTTGAGTATTCTATCATTTTTACACTGAAATGGAAGGCGCCACCTCATACTCATATTACACATGTTTTTGTTGCTTCTCTCATTTTCAGACCATATGGAACACAAGCTAATAGCCACCACTCCTCAGCTTGTAGTTTGCATGGTATGATCCCATGCCCAGTCCCAGTGAATAAATGATAGTGACAGTTGTAGCTGGCAGCCAGTTTTTTGTTATTTCTTTATGTACTGTGGACCATCTGCGTATGTGACTGCTTGTTCCTTTTCCTCTGAGGCAATAGTCAGCTGCAAGCTGCTCATGTTCCTCTCTGTGCTGTTACTCATCGGCAGATGTCTGTCGAAGCGCCCACCAGTTAACTGAAGACAGCCATAATCTGGAGCAGACCCCCAGGAAGAGGAACCACACTGCCCCAGGAAAGGTCCAGAGGAAAGAATGGGTGCAGGTAGAGGCTTCTGTTTACTTAATATATGTAATCCTTGATTGTGATGCATCAAAATAAATATTTTCCTGTGAAAGTACACATGTTAAATATTTCCTCTTTTGACATGTTGCCAGGATTCTGTCAGAATTCGAACAGAGGAAGGACCAAGTTTGCAGATCTCCCCAGAAAAACGCTACTCTGAGGATTTTGAGCCTTCTGAAAGTGTAGACATGGAGGTAGAGTGAAGACATAACAATGCCTACTAGAATGTGTGTGGGTGTTTTTGTTTTTTTTAGGGGAGGGGCTATGTGTCAGATGCAGCTGTCTGTACTACTTAGCATCTCTCCATCTCTGCCATTTCCCTTCTATCCAATCACCATGTTTCATGCAGAGCTCCAGTCCGCGCTCGCATCGTAGTCCCTGCTCCCCAAGGAACACCTGCAAGGTGTCGCGCTCCTTCAGCTCCAGGCATGAGAGCCAAGGAGGCCAAGCAAATCAGGAGTACAATGAGAAGGTACTTCTCAACCTTGAGGAAGTGAAGGTGAGCAGAAGAAATATGTACACTGTTTTGTTTCATCATTGTCAAGGTGGCGTTAGATGCACGGAATCATCTACATTTGTTTCCTGCTCTGGGTTAATTTATGAAGTTTTTTTCAGTGGTAGTCACACATATCAAGGGAATGCTTAAAAGGTCAGCATGCATGTGTGTACGTTTGCGCCTGTGAGTGTTTACACTGATGACTGTGTGCAACTGTGCATGGATGCATGCGTAAACGCTGACCTTTTGTAAACTAGGTTCTGCGACGCAGCCTGGAGGTTAGCATGCGGCGAAGCAACCGCGGCTCGGCGGGGGAGGAGTCGGACGAGGAGTGGGTGGAGGAGCAGATCGAGAGGGAGGAGAGCACTGAGAGTCTGGACGAACTGGGGCTGCCTGTTTCGTCCTCCAAGTCCTCCTCCAACCCTCGGCCCAGCAGCTCCCAATGCCGTTTTGACTCGGCAAACCTTGTTGTCCTGGACTTTGGACCCTCAACTAAAGGTAGGCTTCAGCATCCACCGTCATATGTAAATTTGTTATTGATTTTTAGGGCAAGTCTTAATTTGCCCAGAGTGGCTCCATCTCCTGCTTATCTGCTTCATCAGCACTGACCTGTACACATGGAGAATAGGCAAATACATTAGCTGTCTGTGCACAGCTCAAGTTTTGTGTTAGCCTGCCCTTGGCTCTTTAATGCCTATAAACTCACAATATATATTCCTAATATGAAAATGTTCCTGTTTCATTTTCTCCATTATTCCAGGTCGTAAGATTGAACGCTCTCTGTCTGCAAAAAGGAAAGAAAACACTGACACCTTTATACCTTCCAAGCCCATGTTGGTGAAGAGCAAAACATTAGATATGCCCCCTTCCAAAGAGAGCTGGGATGGTCAGAGTAAGTCTTTTAATATTTTAAAAATCCATTCATGGTTTAACATTTAATATTATATGGTCCACAATCAGATTTCCTATTTTGAGTCAAACTCTGTATACAGGTCCTTTTTTAAAAATGTTTCTGTAGATGGATCTGTTACGGCGTTTTTCCATTACATGGTACCTGCTCGACTCGCCTCGACTCTACTCGCCTTTTTTTGGTTTTCCATTATGAAAAAAAAGTCCCTGGTACCTGCCAACAGGTACTTTTTTTAGTATCACCTTCGTCGAGTTTCCAAGCGAGCTGAGGCGATACCAAAGGTGACGTGAAAACCTGCAGATTACTGATTGGTCGGAGAGAATTGTCACTAATCACTGCGTCATCATATTGTGATGGCAAATTTACATTTAAGCATGATTCTCTATATTATTTGTATAATTTCTTTTACTGTTTCTCTCACAATACTGGAAGTGAGTTTTTTTTTCTTTTCCTCACATGTTGAAAGTAAGAGCCACAAAGTCTGGGAACGTAACGTGTACGCTGAACAGATAGGGGCTACAAGGTCACCCTGAACTATCTGTTATTTCTCCCTGGATAGTTGAGACTTCTCACATAGTTGAGATAAACGGGATGTCTAAACCTCGGGTAGGAAAGTGGTACAGAGGGGAAGAAGTGAAGTGGCTCCTGAAAGTCTGACTATGTTTGATTGTAAGAAATGTTGAGTCATGTTTAGAAAGGGGTGGCATGTCTTTCTATCTCACTGGAGATGCATATATACGGTGTGCTTTTTCTTATTCGTGGAACAGACCTTTCACTTAAGCGCTGCGTGCCTTTTGTGAACTGTGTGCTTCCTTGTAAACTTGCAAGTTTATAATAAAATACAAAAACCTAACTTGGTTTAGTCTTTGACTGTCTTTATTTTGTTTCACAAATTCTATTTCCTTCCAAAACCTCTAACACCTGCTGCAACGAAAACTTCCACAACAATATCTAGCGACAGACGGGGGTTTCCTGAACAATACCGCCATTTTTAAATAGTTTAGCCAGCTGTGTCTTTTTTGCTTCCTCCAGCTTCTTTTGAAACAAAATGTGTCTTCTGGCTGTGGCAAACAGCCACATGGCGAAAATCAAAATCAACACACCTTTGACGTTCTGTGTGTGTGTCGCGTTAGGTCACGGCAGTTTCCTGCGGTGTCGCTATGACGACCAGCCACGCTCGCCTCACGCATGAGGCAGTACTAAATCTGCAATGGAAAAAGGAGGACGGGGCACCGCGGCCGAGCCGAGTAGAGCTGGTACTAGTAGTGGGTAAGCGCCATAGACAGCATGGTGCGTGATTGTTGTTTGAAAGATGTGTGCTTCTTGCTTAAGGGCCAAGGAGTCGGGTGCAGAGGCCCCTGTCAGCAGCCAGAAAGGCCTCTTTTGAGGAGCGAGACTCAGACGAGATGGCACGTAGGGTGCGCCAGGCCATCCAGAGAGAAAACGACCCTGTGCGGAGCCCTGAGCGCTTCAACCGCAACACGGTCTGCCTGCCCCACATGCCGCCTGTACATACACATCCCACCCCTACCCACTACTTATTAAAAACCTTTTTCTTCACTGTTAACAGTTGTTTTTATGCCACCTAGAGTAACTATTCTATTACGACCTGATATTTCTTTTCACTGCTCTCCCATAATTCTCTACACATGTACTGTTATACAGTCATAACAGGGATAGTGTTAAGTAATAAACCCCTTAAGCTTATGTATGTATCTCTGACTCTTCTATTTTGCTTCCTCTTTATCCAGGGCAGGGGACACCACATGATGAATGGCTTCGTGCACCACAACAGCCATGACAAGGATGGGAACGGTGTCACCGTGGCCATGCAGAGAATCACGCTTATGGGCCCCGGGTATGCTGACAGAATATGGCACATACATCCTTTAGTGTCAGAACAAACACAATGGTGTTTTATAAAACAGAAATGTATGGTGTGTATGCTCTGATCTTGAAGAATTATTTATCAGCATAGCCACCACAGTGCTTAGCCATCCCTCACCATTAACATAAAGGTCGGGCATCATAGACAAAGCAGCAGAGCTGAGGATGTCATCCTTCTGTTCAGGCAACAACAGAAACTGCTGAAAGCCTTGGAGAAACTTGAAGCAGGACCCAGATGCAACATTCCTCAGAGTGTCAAAACCGACTATAGCAAGCAGCCGGTGAGTCAGTAACACCGTCTCGCAGTTCAGAATGAATAATCAGAACAGTGCTCGGTGTGATGGAGACATAAGTGTACAGAAGCACTTGTTTTGTGTTTTCATTGCAGAGAAAGCTGTCCTCGGCCGATGTCACCCCAACATTATATGTTACCATGGAGATCCTGTCAAACTGGGGGAACGCTTTGCAGGTTGGGCTCACTGAGTTGCAGTTCTTCTGCCTCAGAAACAAGAAGGTGTATGTGTCTCCACATGACATAGACATCAGGAACGCTGACTACCCCGGGAATCTGGGGGCGCTTGTCAACGGAAAGGTGAAGGTGAGCCTCCATCGTCATCACATTTGCAAATTACAGGGTTCATACGTTTTGAAAAAAAGTTATGGAATTTAAAAAATGCAAATTCCAGGCCTGGATAGGTTTTGGAAACATAAAAATACCCAGAAAGTTTTGGAACAGTCATGGATTTTTTTTTTTTTAACACCGCATAATAATATGTGGTATAAATGTATTTCACGTCGTCCTAACCTCAGGGCGCGATATTACGAATCCCACTATGAACCACATAAATTGTCATTCATTTTATTGTTAAACTTCTGAGGGTAAACTTTAACACAGATTTGTATTCTTATTGTATAATGTCGACTGACATTTTCAGGAATACATAGTCATGGAAATTTGCCAAAAAGTCATGAAAAAGTGTTGGTTAAAATGCGTATGAACACTGAAATTATCTTTTGGATAAAATTAAAAGTACAGTGGACTTTTTTTCACAGCAGACAATACATCGTGACTTCTCAGTGTGACTTATAGCAGGAAAAGATCATTAATTAATAATTATGGCTCTGCTCCACATTCTTGTCCCAGTAGGCCATTACAATAAACAAGCATGCACAACAACAGGGCTCTGAAGCTTGAACACATAAATGGGAAGCAGCCATCATTTTACACCCGTCTGTTGTGTAAAAGGCCGATTACATGGTAGTTCTTGACATTTGTGAAGTAATGTGTGTGTATATAAACACGATACAGATTTTTGTCCGTTTTCTTTGGTTTACAGACCACCAAAGAGCGTCACATGTGGACGTGTTTGTTCCACCCTCCCATCCAGCTCTACTTCATCATCAGGAACACGGAGCGCTCCCCAGACTTTGGAATATCTCGCATCAAAATCTGGAACTACAACACAAGCCTCAATGTATGTTTTTTTTTTTTATATATATGTGTAATACAGTTTATAATAAATTGAGTTGTTAGATACCATTTGTTCAACACAAGCGCAATCTGTTTCACACATCATTTGATTTACCCCTCTCTCCAGTTCAGAGATTATTCATTTAGCTGTCTGGAGCACTAGAGCTTATAATCCATCATGCTTGTGTGTTGTCACTATAATACGGTGGTGTATTGGTGTGGGGCCGTCAGGGAAGTGGTTCTCTTTTAGCATTGGCTGGCTGAGTTGCCAGTCAGAAATGTGGAACAGTGAGAGATTAGCCCCAGAGGATTAGTGTTGGGGAAATGTGGGTTTCTGCCTCTCAACCTCACTGCTGTTCATAGAAGGGTACAAAGGCCCCATTGTATCTCTTTCTGTGTTACTACAGCTATCTAGAGTTACTTGATGTCTTGAACCTGAAAGGTAAGGAGCTGTCGGTGGGGAACAAGTCTGAGCTTTACCTGGGTTTAAAGTAGTTTACTGTCTAGACGATCGAGCAGATTTGAGTTGGGCTTTAGCCATTTCCTCATGGCAGCCATGGCTTTATATCTGTGAGAGCGCTAATTACTGCTAGCTTGGACAGCGCTTACTCTTCATATGAGAAATAGGTAAAACTATACTTTTTGGGATTGCAGCTTTCCTTCATTATTTACTCAAAATATTACATCATATGAAATGCTAAATGTTTTCCTGTGATAACAGTTTAACCCCAAATCCTTTCCTTTTGATTCATTTGCATTTTATATCTTTACTTAAATATGTAAAATCAATTTTGTGTAGATGTTAAAATCTTAAATAATTGGGCATTTTGTAGCTTGTAACCTGACTGTATATTCATTAGCTGACGCTTTTATCCAAAGCGACTTACAATTGCTATATATCAGAGGTTGAACGCCTCTGGAGCAACTAGGGGTTAAGTTATTGGGTGATGTATCGCAGTGGGAATCGAACCCAGATCTCCCACACCAAAGGCATGTGTCATATCCACTGCGCCATCACCACCACCTATTCAGGTAAATTAAAGCTCTGTTTCTTTTTTAGGATCTTGACATTGGTGCGCGGCATATAAAGCTGTACCTTAACAGCACATTGGTGTTTGAAGGTGAGCTGGAGAAGGGCTGCGGCAACCACGTCTTTGACTATAGCACCACAATTGACCTCCAGGATTTCCAGGTTTCAGACTCCTTGTTTTCCAGCCCTGTTTCTTCAGGACACAATCTACGGGGTGCCAGCCCCCAGCGCCATGAGGACGAAAAGGGTGGGGAGGGCAGCAACACCCAGCACCACCACAGTTGGAATCCGCAGCCATCAGATGCAGGCCAGGCTATGATAGACATGCAGGAAAAACCCAATACATTGCTACCACCCATCACTCCTTCATCAGCGGGGGTTTCATCCTCCGCTCTTCGCTCCACCACACAAAGAAACTCTTTTGACCTGTCTGCTTCGGAGGAGCCCCTCTCTCTCCGGCAGCAGGTGGAGCAGCCTGCGACCATGGAGCAGACGGTCACCACCCAGCCGTCCTCCTCACGGGTGGCCCCCCAGTGGCTGCAGCCCCTGAGCAGAGGAGCTCCAGAGGGCTGCGAAGCCAGCAGGGAGAGGCCCCGGTGGCTGGTGCCTCAGCACTCTGCAGAGCCCAAATCTCCGTCAGCCTCGTCCTCTTCAATGCTCCCGGAGCTGCCGTGTAACCCAGGCAGAGTGTGTAGGGGGATGGAGAGGACAGTGAACGGGGATCAGTGGAAGGCTGACTCTTTGGACCTAAGCTGCGACCTGCTGGAGGAGCTTGCGGAGCAAGCCCAAGACAGGCCCATCAGTGGACGCAGGAGCTCATTTCGAAACACTGCAGCCATTGCCAGGCAGACAGAGGAGCAGCACCTTAGAGCTACTGCACTTTCAAACACAGGTAGAAATGTCTAAAGTTATGATACCTAAACACAAAGGGACACTTTTATATATGATTATTTCACCCTTGTGATTTCATTTGTGCTGTATTTCACATATTATTAAGGAATCAGGCTACCCACAAGCTCTACAAATGTCTTTCAAATGATTTAAATAAGATTGTGGAAAGGGGCGGATTGTTGGGCTTTGTGTTACAAAGCTGACTGCCGCTTCCATTTTAATCTCGCAATCTCCCAGACTACAAATAAATAAACCACTTGATTTAAGGGTTGTTTGTGACTTGCGCAAGTACAAGCAATGTACATCCCAAAGATACTGTACATGTGTGTTTTCACATCTTTCTCTTGCCTGTGAACACATTTTAAAACAAGGGAACTGTTAAATATGGTCTTATTTGAAAAGGGCTCATTATTTGAATGAATATCTAGACAGAGATGAGATGTTTAGTGTATGGCATGTTTGATGATAAATGTAAAGGCAGTTTACAGTCATGGAAAGATTTCCTGGGGCTTGTTAGTAATTATTAGCTAATCTTTGTGTATTCTCCAGAGGAGCCGATGCCATTGGTGAACACAAGCAGGAGGCAGTGCACCCCTCTGGCCCAGCTGCACAGCCAACAGGATGACACCCTCAAGGAGTCCTGGGACTCTCTCACTAAGTTCAACCAATGCCAGCGTGGACGCATCTCCAACATGGGCTTCGAAGGTGACATCTTTGATGAGTTCCTCCAGCGCCAGGGCCGTGGTCCAACCACAGTTCCAGTCAACCCTTCCACAGCACCCAGGAGCCCGCATTCCTCCGTCACCACTCAGGGGGCACTGTGTGAAGTCCCTGACGATGATCCATCCATGGAGCGGGAGGACGAGTTTGAGATCCCTGTGCTGCCGCAGGGCCAAAGGCTGGTCATCAACATCCTGTCCACCTGGGGCGATCGGCACTACGTGGGCCTCAACGGCCTTGAGGTGTTTAGTTCCAGTGGAGAGCCCCTACGACCTGCTCACATCCTTGCCGAACCTCCAGACATCAACATTCTGCCTGCGTACGGCAAAGATCCACGCGTGGTCACCAACTTGATTGATGGCGTTAATCGTACCCAGGATGACATGCATCTTTGGCTAGCACCTTTCACCCCTGGTTGTAGCCACACCATCTTTCTGGACTTTGGAGCTCCCTACCAAGTGGCCATGATCCGTGTGTGGAACTACAACAAGTCACGCATTCACTCCTTCCGAGGGGTGAAGGAGGTGGAAATGCTGCTGGATGGAAGGTGCATCTTCAGGGGCGAGATTGCCAAGGCATCTGGGACCCAGTCTGGAGGTAGCTGAACAGAACAGCCTTACAAGTTTTTAATACTCTTTTTGTGTGTTACTTTTGATCAAGTTTTCCTTTTTTTCTCACTTTGCTGTCACTTCAGAGTTGGACCAATTTGGTGACACTATCCTGTTCACCACTGATGATGAGATCCTGGAGGCTATGTCTCGTTATGATGAAACCTTCCTCGGTGAAAGTGAGGGTCCCGAGAGCCTGGTGGCTGAGGAGGAGCTGCAGAGGCCACGCACTGCTGATGGAGAAGGAGAGGAAAGACCCTTCACACAGGCTGGCTTCCGAGAGGAAGACCTCAAAGTAAGTACAGGTCTTTTCAGCAGTGGGAACAGGTTTTCCGAATGTTTTTTTATCTACTTCTTTAATGTTAAACGTCAAAGTTATTTAGGCACCTTATTCCCAACTGTGACAGTGATGACTAAACAAAGACCCAGAACATTCAAACCATCTGCTCAGCAAAATAAATGAGGATTAATTGTGTAGAAAGCACAGACAGCACCTTACTGGCAGCGCAACAGGCATCAAGAGTAAATTATTCATCACACCATCAACAGGACAGTGTAACACAATTATGGTTTTAATGTGTTCACATGTTGTCTTAGTTGAAACTTCACCTCAACCCCACTGTGAGCCAGTCTGAGGAGAACATGGAGCATATTCCTGGGATGTACACTGGAAATTGTGAGTAGATAATCAGCATTCTGTCGTCACATAATCAGTTCTCTGTTTGTTGTTTAGATACTTACAATAACGGTCTCCCTCCACTCCAGGCCTTAGACTAGAGCTGGTGTTGACTTGGGGGGACTCCCACTACATGGGCCTGACAGGATTGGAGGTGGTGGGGAAGGATGGAGAGAGTTTACCTTTAGACCTCAGTATGATGGCTGCCTCACCAGGGGACCTCAATGACCTGCCTGAGTACGAATACGACCTGCGCACACTTGATAAGTACGTCTGAAACTATATGCTGAGCATGTTGAAAAACACAGAATTTTTTTTTTGCAGTAGATGTAGTAGAATAACTTTCATTTTTGAGAATCATCCTTTTTCCTCACTCTACTTTCTGCATATACATTTCTACTACGTCTGGTGGAGTCTTCAGTGTCTGTTTTCATTACCCAGGCTTATAGATGGCCACAACATTACCACTGATGACCAGCACATGTGGCTGATCCCTTTCTCCTATGGAGAGCCCCACATCTTGAACATAACGTTCAACAAGGCCCAGACCATCGCTGGACTCCGTATCTGGAACTACAACAAGTCCCCTGAGGACTCTTACAGAGGGGTGAGACACGTTTCTGTCAGGCTCAACCAGTATTTGCTGTGACGTAGCAGTTGTTACAAGAGACAAATGCAAGTTATCTAAAAATTATGATAGTAAACCGTATACACTACCGGTTCAAAGTTTCGGGTCACTTAGAAATTTCCGTTCCACTCACATTCCGTACCACTTACATTATGTGCTTACATAATTGCAAAAGGGTTCTCCAATGTTTTCTCAATTAGCCTTTTAAAATGATATCAGATTAGTAAACAGAATGGGCCTTTGGAACATTGGATGAACGGTTGCTGATAATGGGCAATGTAGATATTGCATTAAAGATCAGCCACCCACTCAGATCAGCTGGTATTCTGTCTATAATGGAGTGGAATGGAAATTTCTAAGTGACCCCAAACTTTTGACCGGTAGTGTACATCAAACAATATAATACTGTACACTGTGAAACAGCTAAATATGATACATTACATTGCAGTGTCAGTTGCTTCAGGTGGAGCCAGAGGGCGTGGATTAGTTTTTACATTTAACATGAAAGGTTCTATGCAGGAGATTTCAAGCAACACATAAAACATACACATTTCCCCATCGTTGGTTCAGGTGAAGGTGATCCATTTGTTCATGGATGATGTTGCAATCTCCCCATTGGAGGGATTCCTGATCAGGAAAGGACCAGGCAACTGTCACTTTGACTTTGCCCAGGAGATCCTCTTCCTAGACTTTCTCCAGATGCCCACCGCCAACAAGAGTGCAGTGGACTACCACAAGTAGGTGCCAGGCATTTAAGTTGCATATATTGCTATTTAATGAGAGAGTTTGAAAACTGCATTCACTAATTAATAATGTTGTTGTGTCTAATTCAGAGGAACCTTCAAGAAACAAGAACAGGCCAGCATGGACTATGAAGCTCCCATCATGCCTTGTGGATGTATCCTGACATGCTTTGTGTTTATTGCCACTGTGCAATATTGTCATATTGTTGAATCTTTGGATTTGTTCAAACTGCTGGAAAATCGGACTGACTGTCCAGACTCTTCATTGCAAATGAAAACATTTTTTTCTTCTTCTTAATAATTAATTAATTGTTTGGTCTATAAAATGTCAGTTCATATCACTAACATATGTGGTAATACTTTAATATTCTATATGCAGCCATGTTTTGTGTAACAGTCACGGCTGGCCCAGTGGTGCTTTAATGATTATTTTTCTATTATGCCAAAGGTGGAGGTGCAGCCAGCCCAAATAACACCCCCTGTGTGTCATCATTAATTCATGGCACATAGAGTTTGTTAAAGATGAAGGCTGTGTCCAATAATCACTCATTCACTACTCTCCATTTAATAGACACTCATTACGTTATTCTATAGTGAGCAATAAATTGGGATTTCTGACACTAATAAACCATCGTCAAAGTAGTGTACACTTTCATGGACACTTCTTTTTTTGTTTTCCATTACTGGAATTTTTGAGGGAGATAAAGTTCAAACTCAGAATTTAGACACTCAGGTAACACTTTACTTAAAAGTATCTACATAAGAGTGACATGACACTGTCATGAACATATGACACTGTCGTGACACAAAACGAATGACAGAAGCGTTATGCCATAAACGTTTGACTTGTTTATAATGTTTATGACATGTTCATGACAGTGTCATGCCACTCTTATCGTAGATACCTTCAAGTACAGTGTAACTGAAACTCAAATAAAATAGTGGATAGTAAAGACAGTGCACTACATAGTAAATAGAGAATGACTTTGGACACAGCCCAGGCCTGATTTTTTTATTTTTTTTTGCTGTACATGAGGTTTCATGTTGTATATTCCTTGACCTTCACCCATCAGTCATCTTTCAGCTGCAGCTGTTAACAACCTGGGGAGACCCGTACTACATCGGCCTCAACGGCCTCGAATTTTATGACCAGAACCACGAGAAGATCATTCTCAGTGAAAACAGTATCCTTTCTTATGAGTTTACAACAACCGTCATGCATCTGTCTTCACAAACCTAAACTCTCTTCACCATCTAGAATGTATCCATATAATCGTTCAACTTTGCGCAGTTAAGAATTTGTGGTGTATATCCATAAACATAAACATTTACGACTTTTTTTTTACGACCTATGGATATTAAAAACCTACCCTGATACCATGAGATTAAGATAATACCTACACTTGCAGTTTGAATCATATTATCTATGAAATATGTAGCTTTACTTGTGGGACAGAAGAGGAGAAATAAAGGAAGGAGGCACATTAAAAGGCCATATATCTGCTGCTCAGCAATAAATTAGTAATAGCTGTTGAAGAAGTATTAATGGGTATAAATGTGTGTCTGTTCCTCAACATTATTTCCACCAGACATCGCTGCTTTTCCAGACAGCGTGAACGTACTGGACAATGTGAGCGGTGATGTGAGGACTCCAGACAAATTAATAGATGGAGTCAACAGTACCCAAGATGGAAGATGTATGTGGTTAGCCCCGGTGCTCCCTGGACTGGTGAGGATCTGAGAGAGAGTGCATTCAGTTAACACACTCCGTTTTCCAGTACATTTGTGTAAGTGTATTGATTGTATCCACATAGGTGAATCGTGTGTACGTCATCTTTGATCAGCCAGTGACGGTGTCCATGATCAAACTGTGGAACTACTCAAAGACACCACAAAGAGGAGTAAAAGAGTTTGGGGTAAGCCTTTGTCTGCTGTGAGCTAAGCAATCACTTCTTTTTAAATGTGGACCTCAAGCAGCAATCAGTATGTCTCTCTGTGTGTGTGTGTGTGTGTGTGTGTGTGTGTGTATACAGCTGCTTGTCGACGACCTCCTGGTGTACAACGGCATCTTGGACTGTGTAAGCCATGTGGCACGAGGCATTCTGCCTACCTGTGATCCAGTGGTGCCCTACCACACCATCCTGTTTACAGACAACGCCTACATTGCACACCGTGAGAGGAACACTGTCATCAGGTACCCTGGATTTTTAGGGTGTAGATATACAGTATGATTGACTTCTTTGGGTTCGTTGCTGATTGTATGAAAAGTTCAGCGCCAAATGGTCTTATAGACAGATAACTGATAACCCTATATCCTTGACGTTCCACTTCCGGGATTGCTCCGGTGCCGCAGGAAATTCCGCCGGATGCATGTATTTTCGCCGAGTTTCCTTCCGCTTTCTTTTTTGTTAGAATTTTAAACTCTGGTGGATTTATGAGGACTATAGTTAACTGCTCCTCAGATCTCTGCAGTGTAAATCCAGACAGCTAGACTATCTGTCCAATCTGAGTTTCTCTCGCACGGCTATTTTGCAGCGGCTCCATGCGGACCTTATCGCCACCAATGGCGATTGCGATTGGTTTAAAGAAACGCCAATAAACCAGAGCACGTGTTTCTCCCATCCCGGAATGCTGTGTGGACTAGCCAGACCCTCCTCCGCTCCGCAGCGTGTGGATGGTCTGGCAAAGCGAGGCTACCTTTTGAATTACTGTGAATAAATTCAAGACCGTTTGATATACAATTTAAAGTCTGAAACAGGAACTGATGGATAAACAAAGAAGGTTAGATTCAAGCCCATTGCCAAGTGGTGAGTTGTTTTGAACAGAGATGTGCTCTTCTCCACTTCAGCCCTCGTGGCAGCAGACACCACCAACCGTGAGTAACAGAGCCTGTGAAAGCCCAGCGGCAGCACCTCCCTGTGGTCAATCCCTGTATTGAAGATTCCCCCAGTGCACTCAGTTGTCCCCCAGCCATCCCACCACACCCTCCTTACCACACGCTTGACTTGTGATGCCTCGGTCCCTCCTCTCTCTCTCCTTGTTCCCTCTCTAGCTCCATCCTTGGTCTCAAGGCCTGGACCCACTGGCTTCAAGCTTTGTTATCAGTCAGCCCTCCATTCTGTGTTGTTCCTTTTATTCCAGTTTTCCAATTGGCGCAACAAATATGCTTACATGTATCTGCTTGTGTCTTCCTTTTTTTCACTGTGTTGCAGTAATTATGTGGAGGACCAGGATGTGAAGATGACCAATGAGAATCAGATAGTCCATCACAACAAGAAGAAGCAGACAGCCGACCCAGGTGAGTCAAGGGAACAACTGGACTCCATAGGAAAATCATCATCAGTAAAAAATAACTTCAGTGTCAAATTTGAATGTGCTAATTCTTAACTAAAAGCTTATTTTTCCCTTAATGCAGCTCTTCGGCCTAAAACCTGCATGACTGATGGTGGGAAACATGGAAAGAGGAGGTACTGACAGACAGATGATGAAGAAGTGGCTTCAGTGCTCATGCAAAGAGAGCGGAACTGAAAGAGAGGAACTGTGGCTGAATTTTGAAAACCTCCCTTATTTTCAGCAAAGTCAAGTTTGCAAAGCAAAGATCGAAAGTAGCCATGGTTTGAAAGGGCGACTTGACAGATGGTCCACAATCATAGAACAGAGCTTCAACAGATAACAATGGGATTGTACACACACACACACACACACACACACACACACACACACACACACACAGGATTCCACTTTATGGTTGGATCACTCCCCTTTCCCCACCACGTTATACTGAACACATACTGTATGGTTGCCCCGGTTGTCCCTCCCACAGTGCCAGGATAAACCTGTGAGGCTGCATTTTTATCAGCCCTATTATTGTGCCTAGTACTAAACACTATATCTGTGGCTGCTACTTGTGACTTCTGTGTTGCATATTTAAATGCTGCTTGTGGCGTGTAAATACTTTAAAAAAACAAAACAAAAAAAAGGCCACATGAATACACTCTCACATCAGGATGTGGCCAGTGGTACAGTTATTAATGAATTGTATCCACTGATGAGCCTAGACGGTCAGCTCTTTGCCTAATGGGTTTGAGAACTGACCAACACTCCCGCCAGTACACCAACCGGTTGTAATGCTATGCAGACACTAATTTATATCTATTAATGATTTATATCTGTTGGCTAATATATTTCAAAGCCTAACGGTTTTACGTGGGGAAGTGCTTCCAGGGAGCTTTTCACCTTTGAAAGATTTATATCGAAGGCTAAAGTAGAAACGCTTGTAGTTGAAAAAAGTACAGTGGTCCTTTTGTACATTTCAACTTGAAGCTGCACAAAGCTTCAGACTCCACACTTGAATATTCAAAATATATATTTGGCTTCACAGAATTAGGTCAGTATATTTTTCTGCTTAGCGCCAGATAGAAAAAACAACAACTTGTTTGCCATCCAAGTGACCTTTATCGAAGTTGCTATATAAGGTAGATTTTCTGGAGGCAAACATGTCATGAGCCAGTAAAGCAAGTTTTAGTAATTTGGTTGGAAATTTAAAAAAAAATCTACATTTGCCAGTTTAGATTTTGAGTAGATTCAGTAACAGGCAACTTCTAATATGCAAATACTATAATCTTACCTCAAATTGAGAAGAATTATCTTGAAAAAGGGATTTATCTTTATCTATCTCTACCTTCACTATAATACGTAGTAGTTGGTGTTGTGCTGTTCATTCAATATTTACTGTACTAACTTGTTGCATGGGAAATTAGCTGTTACCATCTTTAAATGTTACTTTTGTTTGAAAGTTTTTACTGCTTCATTGAAAAACCATTTTATCCTCCTTACATATGACAGGAGTAACCGTTATGAAATGCAGTTTTATGTATTTAATTTCAGCGTGTCCAAGAGCAACAATGGTCAATACTCTGTATCTCAGTCCTGCTCTGTAGGGTGGTGGCTATTATTGTGTGTGACATTAGTTTTTTGAAATATTTAATTATTTTTCTAATCTTGATTGAATATGTATATTGGATGTAGGTTTATTTGAAATAAATAAAAATGACAAATATATATATAAAAGATTAAAGATCATGTCCTGACTAGACCCCATACTGTTTTGAATTAACACAAAATATCTATTAATACTCACTGGTGGGATGAACAGCTCACCGTAAAGGAAAAACATAGGGAACAACTGAGCTACATAAATATATCCTGAGATACTTTAATGCAGAATCTGCTTTACATTTCATGTATTTGTAAGGAATGACCATTCAGTTACAGAGCATCAGTAGTGGAAAGGTGGTGATGGAGCCACGTGGACTCCCACCACTTATACAAACATTTAGCTGAGAAGATTACATCTTTGCAGTCTAACAGCTTTGGAAATGGCACTCAGATTTTTCCTGGAAAGGTCCCCTCTTCTCTCTGGTCATCCCATTTCTGGACCTAAAGGGACAACATTACAGAACTTATTTTGAGACATAAACAGACCATGTTTTTGTTTTTCATTATCAGTAATGTCGGAGCTGTCAAAGGCAAAACACCTGCTATGACATCACTGATGGGGTGTGACCTAAAAGTACAACGGGCAATTGTACTATGCGATTCAGTGTTGATTTACCCCACATACCAAAGGAAATGACGCTACAAGCGATGCACTATAATGTGTAAAGTATTGAAATAGTCAATTTAGAAGAAATGTGGTAATGATATGATCTCTGATTCAACTGTTCCATTTTATATCATGTGGAAGACATTATACTCAGGATTTGGTTTTAAAAGTAACTCAAATAGGCTGGACATTCTTGCATGTTTATTGGGCTGAGAATTATTTAAAGCGTCAATCTCCAATCTCTTATTTTGGACTAAAACTTGTCACAATGTTTTGATTCTCAGGACTGAGCAGATTTACAGGAATGTGGGGGAACGATAACGTTTTTGACCCAAGTTAAACAAACAAACAGCCCATACAAGGGAGAGTATATTTACTGCCATTACTATTCAACTTGACTGTCGTTTTAGACAGTGGTTTCTCTCGTAAAAAAAGTTGATTTATAAAATATTTACCCAGGATAATGGGCAGAGTGATTTGTAGACCCTCTTGTACCAGTCACAGGGGGTGGTGTCCACTCCTTTGGCATCCAGAACTTTCTGGCAGCGATGATAGTCTATTAATAGAGAAACAACAACAATGAATATCAAAAACATCCAGGGTCATGGCAGTGCCCCTGAAGAAATCTCAAACTGGATTATCTCCAGCCCACAGGTCAGGTCAACATGTCTAAAGACCTTAGCTGTAATGTGTTTAACCTGAACTAAACATGTTTTACATCATTAATCAAAGGTACAATAATACATTTTAATATCTACATGGCACAGCATGTGTGGTTTTAATTAGTTGAGTGCTTTGTCCTGTACATGCAGTCTTACCCAGGTAGTTGGACCAGCAGTTCCTGGTCTGGTTCTGGTTGGGGAATCTGGCATCAAAGGGAGCAGTGCGATATTTCTCAAGTTTGGCCTGAATGTCCTCAGCCATTTTCACTTCTGTCAAGAGAATACCATTGATGGTTACGTTTTTTTTCCGTCACCTTGTCACCAAGCAAAAAGGTCATCTCAAGCATAAAGACCCATCATGCGTCAAATAAAGACACATGTACATACATGCACCTATAGCTGTAGCCCAGGTGTGTAGACAGCCTGTACAGTATGGACTGACTTCTTATCAAAGCTACACCGATGACTACACGCTCAGCAGGGGAATCTTTTGGGGAGATGTAGGGGTGCTTCTAGAAATTTCGAGTTTTCATCAAATCTATAGTATAACACAACATTATATATGCGGTCAAACAAGCGTAATAATAGCATAATAATGGTAATGACGATATTGGCAGATAGCTTATTAATATCCGTGTTCACCAAGCCTAAAAGCACTTCGTAACATGACCCAGTTTCGGTTTCTTGTTCATAAAAACAAGTCATAATCTCATTTAAGTTGACCAAGGTGATTGAATTGCTATATTACAAAGAAAATGCAGCATTTTGATAATTGATGAAATCCGCAACTCAAATGAAAGTAATCATTTTCAGAGGAGACAGCTGAGCTATTCTTGGTAACTATTCTCTCTTAATGAATGCATAGCCTATAAAATAAATGTGGCCACATGCCAGTATGAGAGATAATTATAATATTTTTTTTTTAAGAAAAATGAAAGACATGCAGGTATAAGCGTTACCTTTTGTAGCAGTTGCTGGCTCGAGCTCTGAGTAACTTTTATACCGCCCGGTGAAAGTGTACGTTCCTCTGATAAGCGTGTGTGCATGTTGCAGCCGTGCAGTCCTATCATACCGATATGGCGGACGCAGGTCACATTGAAATGACAGGCAACACAGCTCAGAGTCAGACTAACCACACAGGTCTGTTTAAGTGATGTGCGGCTAATGAGAGGTAAACGGGATGAAGACACCACATGAGCAGCGTGGTGTTGTTTTATATTGTTAGTGTTGTTTTGTAGTGTAGTTTTAGGTTTCTCACACGACTTTTCTCCAGGCAGAAGTATTCTGTCTTCAATATTTAAGTTAATCATTGATAGATGGCGTGTGGCTGCACTAAGTAAGAAAAGGTATCTCAGGTGGTTTTGTTGGAGCTTTATTAGGGAAAGGCAACAGCGCTTTTGTAGTGTTCCTGACCTGAACTCTACATGTCTTTATTCAGCTGAAGAAAATAAAAACATGTGAGCGGAACATGGCCAGTCATCTGGGAACTCTGGAACTCTGTCTAGGAATAACAACCGCCAGGTCACACTGCGGTAACACGAGCCTCCAAGTTCAAAACCATGGGCAAGCGGCAAGCCACTCCGATATCCACTTCCTCATGCAGCGTGCTGTTTGTGCGCATTTCCCAAACAAAAAAAAGTCAGGTATGGTTACTTCCCTAGAAGGACCGACTTTCCATACCCCCAAATAATTCAGGATGGCACGAGCCTGTCAGAAGGCATGAGTCATGGTGAAAAAGTGATGCGCTGCAATGATGTATTAGGTGTACGCTACGTGACTGACTTCCATGCACCCATGGACTGCAAGCCCGCCAGACGGCTCTGCTGTTGTCTGTTGCATTGCAATGCAGAGGGCAGCAACGGGTTACTGTTATAGCCTAATATTGATATTCTGAATCTGAGGTAACTGGGTTTAACTGTTTTGTGTTTGATATAAAATCATATTAAACCAGGCAAAAAAATAAAGTTTTAATATATTACCAACTGAGGTGGTTCGGGCATCTGGTAAGGATGCCCCCTGGGCGTCTCCCTAGGGAGGTGTTCCAGGCACGTCCAGCTGGGAGGAGGCCTCGGGGGAGACCCAGGACTAGGTGGAGGGATTATATCTCTAACCTGGCCTGGGAACGCCTCGGGATCCCCCAGTCGGAGCTGGTTAATGTGGCCCGGGAAAGGGAAGTTTGGGGTCCCCTGCTGGAGCTGCTACCCCCGCGACCCGACCCCGGATAAGCGGATGAAGATGGATGGATGGATATATTACCAACTGTTTTTGATGACTGTTTATTTCAATATTAATGTATTCATAGTTTGTTTCGTCAAGTTTATTACTCTATACTTGATTCTTGCTAAAAAAAAATAATCTTGCAAGATAAAAAGGAGCAGACTAAAAGGATTTTATTGCTTTCAGTTTGTGTGGTTTTGCAGAGGGTTACAACTTCAATTGCTACAATTAGAAAGATGCCTCATGGAATTTTCTACTTTCCTTGTATTTGCTCCTAATATAAGACGTCTTTGAGAAGTAACACAAGTTACTTTAAAACTGTTTATTGCTCAAATTCAAACATAATTCAGAAGGAAAAGCCAGCTCCAACAAAGGCTCACATGTTCAATACATGAATGTACAGCAAAAATAGGAACATCCTTTTCATTTATTTAACTAATAGAAATCAGAGAAATAAAACAGCTTCATAAGGAGCAATACATGCACAGCAGTAACTCAATATCATGGAAAACATACTCAGACAGCCTACTCAGCATTGAGTTCCTCAAAGATTTAGTCAGTGTGCATTAAAGAGCATCACTAGTTACAGCCTCTTGGATTGAGTAAGTAAGGGACACACGTCTTGATGATTGACAACATTACCATACTACAAAACAGCCTAACTCCTATCACGAACAGAATACGTAACAAGAAATGTAACAACATAGTGTGTACGTTAAGGTTGGTGGGGTTTCTGTCGTATTTCAAGTTTCAATGTGCATCTGTCTGTTTTACTGTACAGGTTTTAGAAAATGTACCAAAAGAAAAACCCTGTCATAGTGCAACCATTCCTTTCAAGCTACTATAATTTGAAATACACAGGAACTATCCCCTGCGGTGGCATGATGCATCAGCTACTTTTAAAGCCCAGTGCGACATACACAGTTGCATAGATTCAAATAAAATTAAAATAAGAGCCTTGCATTGATGCATGAAAGTGCTAGAAACAGTACAGCAAGGCAGGTCCTCTTTATGATTTATCAGCAGGAGAAGAGCAGAAATGCTATGCCGTTGTCAGGGAACAGTAGCTCTTTGGACACTAGCTCAGATCAAATATAGGATAGTATGTACGCAGTCAAGTCTGAAAACAGATAATGCCCAGTTTGCCCAATGGAGATTAACTGAAGAGCCCTCTTAAATCAAGCCAACCAAACCCTCTAAACATAAAGGAAATGTTTTGGTTGTCAGCAGTAGTGTGGAAAGTCATAGTTAGTGTAAACACTTTGGTTTTGAAGCTAACATACAGTCAGCTGTGCCAAAATGGTTTGAACACTGAGGATACACTCTACATTTTACAGATGGTCCTTTCACCAATCACTAAAGCGGAGACGATTTAAGGCCTCTTTGATGTCCTCATTTGTCTCTGAACTTCCGCCGGTACCAATACGGAGTACTTTGCTGTCAGGGACCTCATGCTTCATCTTTCGCTTGCTGAGGACCACAGTGCCTTCCGCTCCCTCCGTCCCAGGGCCTGTCAGCAGGATGTAGGCAGCATGGCGTCCATGCTCCAACAGAGTGGCTAAGATAAAAACACAAATACAGTCACACAAAGAGCTGACCCCTGTGTTTCCTCACCCATCCAACCACTGATTCACATGTTGTAGTTACATCATAAAACAACTTTATTCGAGCATAAGAAAACCAAAAGCACCTTTAAATGTTATGATGTGGTCCATGAAAGTGGTCGACTCAAGGAGGACTTTAGAATAGAGAGGGTGGAGCAAGTAAGAATGTTGGTCACTTGTGAATGTTTCCTGCAATGAAACATTTGAGTACCGGTTAGCATTTTTTGAGAAATCCGTTAACATGCATCTTTAAAAAAAAAAAGGAAAAAAAAGGCACTTACAGATGAGTTGGTCTCTGAGGGCATCATGCCCCAAAACACAAAGACCGAGAAGGAGTTGGTGGTGTGTATTGAGGCGGGTCTCGGTGAGTTAGGACTGGTCAAAAGGTTGACTTCCCACAGCACATGACCGGACTTCCCATCAAGAATTATTACCTACATACCAAACAGACAGTGGTACAGTGAATGTATGATTCAAATCCATCATCACCGTATGAAGGAAGCTGGACACAGAAAATAACTGTAGGTATCACAGCAGTCTTACCCTCTTTGTGTAGTTGCTAACATCCTCCTCGATCACAACATCAAGGACATTGTCTTTGTTAAAGTGGCCAAATGAGGGCTCACTGAATGAATGTGAACACAGAGAAGAAGACTTATGTGATTCAACCAACCTGGTTATAATGACAGTCTACGGTTCACTTTGACACTTTGACCCAAAACAAAATGACCAGAATGTAAAGATAGATGATATTTCTGACTGGCATCATAACACTATTTGATTCCCTGCCAAAAACATTATTTTGCATTGTGATGAAACTAATCCTCTCAGCTCTAATTCATTTATTTGTATGTGCAATCTAAAACAAACAAACAGAATTGTTACCTGAAGACTGAGCTGGTATTGAATCTCCACAGTAGCTGCAAACGTTTTCCATCGACTAATGCCACCTCCTTCCCAGTCACAAGCAGCAGGTTGGGTGAATCGTCCGTTTCTCCCGTTCTTAGCACTTGTCTCACTGAATCCGACCTACATAGTAGAGAAACATATCAGCTAAAGCCAAATGACGACAAGCTGTTACTGTAAGTGGAATCTGTGTTGTTGGAAGGGAATCTAAAGGTGAACGTATTCTGCGTTTTACTTGTATATGGGTACAAGGCTGGATGTTGCACTGGCATTCTTCTCCCAGTGCTTATCCTTCTTGAGGCCCACCTCCATCCCTGCTTTAGCCTTGGCAGCAATTCTCCACAGTGCCAGTCCATACAAGCCAGTGTCTGTGAATGAGCACAAGATTACTCACTACTGCCATCAACTGTATACAGCTACATACAACAGCTGTAAGAGAACTTCAAAGTTGACTTTTTCTCTTTTATAGCTTTGGGTTATCTTCTCTTTTAGTTCTACAGAGCAACTGCAAATCTAATAATAATAATATCTAATAATGTATCTTTGATACAGTGCAGGACTCCTCCATTAGGAAAGACTTAGCTGGTCTAACTGCAGATGGGCATTAACATGTTGTGGAAGCTGATTTTGGAAACAAACCTGTTTGTAGTAGTACATAGTAGGAACCTTCTGTAGTGCAAAAGAGAAGATGATTGGCTGTCTCTGTGGAGTCAAGAACAACCGTAGAACCAATCTGGACACCCG
Organism: Sander vitreus; assembly: GCF_031162955.1. NCBI lineage: Eukaryota > Metazoa > Chordata > Actinopteri > Perciformes > Percidae > Sander > Sander vitreus. Next base: position 15,889,566 of record NC_135875.1, on the reverse strand, counting down.
TCTTCCCTGAGAGGAATAGCAGCCGAGTCTGCAGATATGACGAGAGGCATCGAAATTAGGTTACTCTATTTTGCGGCAACCTTATCGGATCATTTCACTGCCAGTGCTTATTATTTGCGTAATTAAATCTTTTCTTAGCAGATTATTATCAAAGACACGGACTCAATCCTTACACTGTAAGAAAGGAGCAAAGCAAGGAAATAAATGTAGCAGTAGTAAATGACACAACTGATGTTTACCTGTGTTTTGTTAGATGCCACCAGAGCCACATCGCTGACCTTGTCCCCATCCAGATCTGGGACACTAAGAACAGGCACAGTGCTGTGCAGACCAGGAGGCTGAAGCTGCTGCCACCTGACGTCACCTGTACACACACACACACCACTCATCACACAGGAGCCGGGCACTTTAAACCTGACTGAGTTTAGCAGATTTGTTTTGAGCATTTTAGGCCTTTATTTGATAGGACAGCTGAAGACATGAAAGGGGAGAGAGAGGGGGAATGACATGCAGCAAAGGGCCACAGGGCGGATTGAACCTGCGACTGCTGCTGCAAGGACTGTACATGAGTTTAGCTGATTTTGAGTTTAGTCAAAGTTAATTCTTGACCTTGGAAATAGCAGTCGAGAAAAGGTGGTAAGTGGGCCTTGAGGTTATTTTTTACAAAGGTCTTAACTGCATCATCAGTAGAGGAGCTTTGCTCAGTATGTTAAGTAAAATAAAATGTTCTTATTACTAAAACTTTATTTCATGTTCACAATGCTTTAGATTCTTGCTTTAGTTGTTACATTGCAATAAATGGTCCATGTATTTGTATCAAATACATGGTCTACAGCAATTTTCACAAAGACGCATAACATCAGAACACTTTAAATGGTGCTATGCTATAATCCCATTAAACTGTGTTGTTTTTAATGTGTTAAGATTGTGTTAACATGTTTGATGCTAGGACTACATAGATCTTTAAAAGCTGTATAGCGATGAAAATGTGATGTCATTTATAATATACTGTATATAATACAGAGACTGAGTCACTAACCAGTGTGTTTGTCAACAGCTGTGAGTTGGTCAGAGTGGGATAGGAGACAGTCCCACGTTCTGCCTGTTTCTTTGTCCAGACCACACTGGGCCCAGTGGAACTCGGGAGCCAGCGGACGCTCCCACAGCGTCTCTCCATCTGTCCCATCCACTGCTACAACAAACACACATGGCGAGGGCAGACCTGGAAAACACACGGTGGGTCTGAATTACACAAAACAAATGTAATACAGAGCTGCAATATAGAGAGCAATCCAACTCTTCGTTTCCTCATGATTAATGTATAAATTAAAATCGAATAACACTTTATACCTGCATCATCACACGTATTGTTTTGACTGCCTTGTGTGTTTTTGAGGACAAACACGACATCCATCACCTTGTCTTTGCTTGCATCTTCAATAGCCAAGAAGTCATACGTTGCTGTGGCAGAGAAGAAGAGAATCATAGTAAGTCTTACAAACAATAAAACACTAGCAAACAGTGAAAAGCACACAATTTTACACACCCGCTTCAGAGAAAGTCCGGTTCCAGGTAACGAGATACTGTGGTCTGACAGGACAAGGGATGATGAATGAGAAGGCAAACACTATGGTGAGGCAGAGGAATAAAGAGAAGAAGAAGGCTGCGGTTCGCCAATGGGTCAGTTTGACAAAACCCAAACCTTCCTTACAACTCTTCTTCTTCAGCTCTGCTGATGGTGCTGTTCCCATCTCTGCCCCGTCCTCTCCTCTCTTCAGGGGCTCGCCTTCAGTGGCACTGCCTGTGGCCTCCATTGTTGCCTCAATCAATGCATTACCGGCCCACAGATCTACTCAACAGGGAATAGAGCTTACAGTCAAACCTTACCTCAATATAATGCTGGTCTTAAATCAACACTAAAATTGCAAAACCCTGTTTATCTTTATATCCTATTATGACATAGTTTGCTGTCCCAGTGTGGCGTAAACTACAAACCCGCATGTGTCAAAGTAACCCGCATTTATAACAAAACTCGCTGGCATTCATAGATAGAACATGAAAAAATAGTGAAGGCAGCCGTGTCAGTTCAGCTATTTCTGCTGCATCAAGCTTTGTGGATCTGAGCCTATTCAGACGTGCCAGCACTGACTCCAGAGATTTCCCAGACCCGAAAACAACAAACCCATAATGACTAATCATCATCACCCAGGCTAGCATACTCTGTTATTTGTTTTAACGTTATAGCCACGGGCTTATTTAAAAGTAACGTTATGTAACGTTAAGTTAGCAAGCTAATTAACGTTACCTGTCACAACTATTTCAAAATCAGAGAATTCACCGTACGGTGTTAGCCAAGTAGCTCAAGAAGAACGTTCCCCCCCCCCCGAGTAGTTCAATGTCGGATAGCTATCATTGTTAGCGAGCTTTGGTTTGGAAAGTTCACGTGTTTGCTAACTTGTTGAACAAAGGTCAGGCCGCAAAGAAGAAGGAATAAGTTACAGGCTAAAGTTGTCACGAAAATCCCGCCACCTGACGTTTAATGAAGAATTAGGCCTAACGTTACACTGAATCAAAAAAATAATAATCTTACTTTAATCTCCACGGTCGTCTTCGGTGATCACTGGTGTGGTGGTTAAAGGCCTGGCAGAGCAACACAGCTGCCTGTCAGCCTCAACTCTGTAAACAAATCACACGTTATGGATAGGTTTAGTGCCCTGAGTTTGTCTCTCGGGTAGCCCTTTCTCTCTACCTACGTTGAACAAACGATGTCAAAACCCCAAACTACGACACTAAGCATAACATTAATCTTCTCTAACATAAATATAAATATAATTTTTAGTTTGGTAAGCTAGCAGGGGATGATATCCAGCCCGTGAGTTTGTGCTGCCTGATAGGTTAAGTTCAGGGCACATAATACGACATTATCCAACGTTGCTCTGGTTGGTTAATTCGCTTGTTCGCAAACGTTACGATTGGTCGATTTCATTCTAACAGCCCTCCCTTTAGCGTTATTCAACGGAACTTTCAAACAGGGCCTGTCGTCATTTCCCTAATATAAAACGGAAACTGGCGAGTCCACGAAATAGAGAAAAGCGACGAGAGGTGATGCTTGGACGAATATATAATCAAATAACAACACAACAATACTAAGGAACTGTTTTCAGTTGCTTATTTTTCTATAGTGCTGTCGACGGAAGACCCACAACAATGTCTGCCCAAGCTCAAATGAGAGCTTTACTCGACCAGCTAATGGGAACAGCGAGGGATGGTGAGTTGTTGTAGCATGCTAGCTGAGCTAGCTAGCTAGCCAAGATGGAGCCACTGCTGCGGCTGGCTTGTGTTGGTGTGTGATGGACAGACCTGCATGAATGGATGTAATACTGCAGAGGGCTGTGTAAAATACAGTAACATTGGATTCAAGTATCACTTACGGATTAACGTTAGGATTTAATGTGTGTATCCATTGAGGTAATTTTAATTTAAAAACTCGTCACGTGTCACTGTAGCGTTAAATGCATAGCTAACGTTAGTAGCTAAGTTAGCTAGATAACGCTACATAGTATTGAACGATATAGCTACAACAGTTATCCATCCCTGGCAATAATCCAAATTCTAACTAATTCAAATGTAACAGTGGCGTTAACGGTGTTCACGTTAACACCACTGTTACATTTCGTAGTTATCATAACGTTAGCTAGCTAGTTAATACACATTTAAAGGAGACGCATGCACAGCGTCTCATTGGGCCTACCAGTTAACGTTATTACTGAATTGACATTAGGCTTAATGTTGTGTATTACTTAACTGGTTAAATGATGATTGCTAACGTCATAATGTGAGAAGGCAAATGCATAAGAATATTGATATTATATAATGAGCATTGATATTATCCCCTAAAGCTCAGTAGTGCTAACGTTACGCCATTAGCGGTTAAAGAAGTAGAACTGACGTTAGTTAAAAAAAAAAAGCAAAATGTATTTGAAGTATACGAAGTCAAATCATTTATTATGCAGTAGAATAGCCACTGTTAGTCTTATTATTATTATTATTATTATTATTATTATTATTATTATTATTATTATTATCATCATCGTCATCATCAATAATGCTCTTTTGTAAATATAGATCGTAATTTTGTCTTATTTGGTTGTTCCCTTTATTTGGATCCCCATTAGCTGCTAACAATGTTCCTGAGTCTGTAACTAGAACAAACTGTGTATCAGCACTACTGCTTGGTATTTAAATACATAATAATCTAATTTAAAAGTGAAAGCTATGTGACATAGCCTATTTAGCGAACCTGACAAGTGCATTCAGTTAAAAATAAATGAATGCTATTAGCTTGATAGTATAACTACTGTTGTCTCTATAGGCGCTTTGACATGCTGAAGTACAATTTTATTTACTGCTTCCAGCCCTTTGGATACAAACATTAAAAGGTAACTCAGCTGCCAAGTCTGATTTTCATGGGCAGAAATGACAGCTTATTGCTGCCCTGTCATTTTATAAATCAGAGGTTCATCCTGTCAGTTGATTGAATGGAACTACAGCCCTGTGGATTATCTTTTAACAAGTTGATAATTCGATTTGAACAATGAGAGTGAATTTGTGTTGTGAGCTTGTGGGTGTATGTGTGATGAGATTGATATCAAATTCTTCCCATACATTTGTTGCATACAAACTGAACAATTGTGGCCCCTTTATTTTATTCATTAAGGTTCAGTGTATCTTTGCCAGCCTACAACAATCTGCAAAGGAGTTGCAGAAAAGCCTCATGTTCATCGAGCCGTGAGTCACACATAATTTTTAAAGCTGTTATGATGAATATCCAAACCATTTGTTTGCCTTCCGGAAGTTATTGTAGCTTTTATTTTAAATACACAAATGGGTATATCTTCAGTGGCACTATAATTATAATTTGGAGTAGTATTATGCAGCTTGAGTTAAGACGTCTGGTCGCGCAGAATCCAAACAAGCAGTTCAATCACAGTTTTCAATGAGACGTCTGTTATCAGAAGGCAATTTTAACAATCATCGGAAGAAGAAAAAACTTTGCACACATCCTTTACAATCTGACTTGTGTATGACTCCCAACTTCTTACTACAGGTATGGGCAAGAAAACTGTTCCCATTTATACTTTTCTACAGCGGGTTTAAAATTCTGCAGCTGAGGTCTTGAAGATGCAGAAGGGTACAGTATGTGGTGCAGATCGCAGTGTGTATAAACTAAATTTTTTCCTTGGATTTCTTTTGTGTTTTTTGTTTTGAATTTCTTTTCAATGTTTCATATTTGTAGAAGGCTTGGCTGGGAACATTTGTCTGAAATGTTTACATTTCTCGTCACAGTCTTGATAGCAGTCTTTCCTGCATAGTTATATGCATTGAAATGTAATGAAAACTTTATGAAAATGAAGGTACCTCTGTTCACACTAGTTAACTGATGCACAAGTTTGTTATTTACCTGGTTTGTGTCCCTCCCTATTAGCTTAATCTCATAATGCTCCACACTTACGGAGTGGACGTTGAGCCATATCACAAGTTAAACTGAGTTGAGGCTCAAACATCGGCATATTTTTATTAAGACTTGGGAAAGGTTGGTAAGCACCAAGAATAACAGGAGCTACATGTAACTTTTACTTCTTCAATCTTGACACATTCATGGATAATAAAGGTAGTCCAGCAGAGGCACATTATATGTTACAGGTAAATATGTTATACCAATGAAGTATGTGTAAAGTTTTGACAATTGGAAAATGAAACGATTGGTTTCACTCATTTAGATGGGTACACAATCCTTGAATACATTTCTAGTGACACATACTGCCCATTTAATGTTGTTCAATTACAGTATAGTAAAGCACTGGATACCTCGTCCCTGATAACAAATATGTGAGGTCTTTCTCACTGGTTGTTTTTTGGACTATTTCAGGGGATGAAACGCGACAGAGGGTCAAGTTCACTGACGAACGAGTCTGCAAAAGTCATCTTCTAAACTGCTGTCCACATGACATCCTGTCTGGAACTGTAAGTGGCCTACAATTTAAGTCTTACTACCCAAAAACATTCCAGTATTTCACGTGATATCAGTAAATGCTGGAAAGAACAACTAAACCATGTACTACAAGTAAACCATTTGATATCATCAATTCATATGTGAGTGCAGTTTGAGTCATGTGTGCTTGTGTTTTGGTGACAGCGTATGGACCTGGGAGAGTGCACCAAGATCCATGACCTGGCACTTCGGGCAGATTATGAAATTGCTTCCAAGGAGAGAGATCTGTTCTTTGAGCTTGATGTAAGTGATGTCCTACTATAAATAATACAGTTGTGCAAATCATAGAATTGTGTAGTAGAACACTTAACTGTTGCTTTAGGGGCTGGCTGGCTTTGAAGACACAGATATATACTTGGTGTTGCTTTTAGTATTGAAGTAAGTGGTAAAAACAGCCGGTGACAGTGGTCTCAGGTCACATCATTAAGCATGACCAGAATAACTGCACTTTTGACGGATCTGTTTATTAGCTAATTTGGCTATTTTTAACAGCTTCTGTAAAAAAAATAGACTTTTTGTTGCTTTTGTGGAGAAGTAGCTAGTGGCTCATTCCTCCCCCTTAATGATGCTACAATGGCGCTTTTCACCTATACACCTGAGTGGCAGCCACGGAATAACCTCAGTTTTAGGCAGCATGTGCACTGTAAAAAGAGAATTTGCTCAATATGATTTGGAGATGTAGACAATGTTATTGCAGAGTTGACTGTGGAGTGCAGCGCCTCAAGGACCCCAATATTTTTTTGGGTATCAGTTAAAGTCTATCACTCTCAAGCAAATGATTGTTGGAAATCAGCATAGCCCTACTAAATGTCTACCAAGCTACACGTTTACGTCTGTTTTTTCTTTTGAAAACTATTCTCGTTCCAAAAGGCGGTCGAGCACCTGGAGTCATTCATTGCCGACTGTGACCGGAGGACAGAACTAGCCAAGAAGCGCCTGGCTGAGACCCAAGAAGAGATCAGTGCTGAGGTGGCAGCAAAGGTGAGTGAAGAAATATTTGTAAACCCAGACATTGTGATCCCCAGTCACATTTTTTACGCAGCATCTAGTTTGCTAGTGTGTTTTGGGATAGATGTAAATTGTGTTGTTTGTGCTGTGTCGCAGGCAGAGAAGGTCCATGAGCTGAATGAGGAAATAGGGAAGCTCCTGGCCAAGGCTGAGCAGCTTGGAGCCGAGGGCAACGTCGATGAGGCCCAGAAAGTCCTGCAGGAAGTTGAGAAGGTCCGCACTAGGAAGAAGGATGCAGAGGTAAGGAAGTACTTGGGACCTTGGGAAGTGCTTCCATTTTAGGATGATGTGGTGCTTTTCCTTTTATTATAAAAATTTCATTTTCTTATCTTTTTAATGCATCTCTTTTTCCTTTTTCTGTCTCTCTCAGGAAGAGTACAGAAACTCAATGCCAGCCTCCAGCTTCCAGCAGCAGAAGCTTCGGGTGTGCGAGGTGTGCTCTGCTTACCTGGGTCTCCATGACAACGACCGTCGTTTGGCTGACCATTTTGGTGGGAAGCTTCATCTGGGCTTCATTCAGATCAGAGAGAAACTGGACCAACTAAAGGTATGTACCAGCCTGTCCCACCGTGTACACCATAAACCCATTGCTACAACAACAAAAAATGTAATTTCAAGTGTATCCTGTAATGAGTGACATGGATGGTTTAGATAAGGATGGTTTTATCTCTAATTTGTACTGTATTTTTATTTTAATCAGAAAACCGTGGTCGACAAGCAGGAGAAAAGGAACCAGGAGCGCTTGAAGAGACGAGAAGAGAGGGAGAAAGAGGAAAAGCTGAAGAAGAGGTGAGTGCAGACATTTAAAAGCCTGGTGACATTTATGGAAGTTCATTTGTTGTGTGAAGTGTGTGTGATTTAAACTTATGGTTTTGCGTCCATTTATTTCATAGGACCAGATCACGGAGCAGAGAGCATAAAAGGTAAAAAAGCTACTCCATCCGTCCGCATTTAAAATTAGTCAATTCTGATTAATGTAGCTATCTTAAGGTAAATTATAACACAAGGGCCCGTGCCTGTTATTTTTGATCAGATCCCGTTCTCGTGACCGCAGAAGGAGGCGCTCACGCTCCACATCACGAGACAAGCGCCGTTCGCGCTCACGCTCCAGGGAGAGGAGGAGGAGGCATCGCAGCCGATCCCGCTCTCGCAGCCGAGGACACCGTCACAACCACGAGCAGAGCTCCAGACACAAGTAAATACGCAACAAAGCTTGCACAGTTCACACCACACCCCCACACAATATAACTTCCAAGAAAAGGCTCCAACACATTTGTCACAGGATGCACGTTTTGTTTGTGGATTGCTGCTTTTTCAGAAATGTTGCCTCATCTAACAAACTGCTTCATAGATTGCATCACTCAGTAGTCCACATCACATTAAATAGTAACGCACCTCATCCTCAATTGACATTTTTGGCAGAAGCTTGGAAGTTATTTGTCTGTAATCTCTTTAGCCTTTAGCAGATTAATAAGTAGGATATTGCACACTGGTGGTCATGAATTTTATCTTAAATTAAAGACCGAGGAATATCCGTCCTGTTGGAGTTAATAATTTAGCTCTTTACAAATACACCCTTGCTATCTACAAACCCCAATTCCAATGAAGTTGGGACGTTGTGTAAAACGTAACTAAAAACAGAATACAATGATTTGCTTTTCAACCTATATTCAATTGAATACGCTACAAAGACAAAGTATTTAATGTCAAACTGATTTGAATGAACACGTTCCAAAATAGCTGGGACGGGGTCATGTTTACCAGGTGTTTATGTCACCTTTTCTTTTAACAACACTCCCAACAATTTGAAATGTAGACTCGTCGGACCACAGCACACTTTTCCACTTTGCGTCAGTTCATCTCAGATGAGCTCGGGCCCAGAGAAGCCGGCGGTGTTTCTGGGTGGTATCGTCTTTTGCTTTGCATGGTTGAGTTTTAACTTGCACTTGTAGATGTAGAGACGAACGATGTTAACTGACAACGGTTTTCCAAAGTGTACCTGAGCCCACATGTCAATCTCCTTTTACATAAAGATGTCGGTTTTTAATGCAGTGCCGCCTGAGGGATCGAACGTCGCGGGCATCCAATGTTGGTCTCTGGATCTTTTGATGATATTATGGACTGTAGCTGATGAAATCCCTAAATTCCTTGCAATTGTACGTTGAGAAACGTTGTTCTTCAACTGTTGGACTATTTGCTCACACAGTTGTTCGTCACCCAGGTCATCCAGGGACCGAGAGCGCTCATCCAGAGACGGGTCACGGGACAGGAGGGACGGTATGAACGGCAGGTCGGACTCCCGCCGGGCAGACGACAGGGATTTGGGGGACCTCTGAAGACCAAACTCCATCCATCAGGACACCCAGCCGCCTCCTGTCTCTCTCACCCATCTGTCCATTTATAATATCCTATGTCTCACACAGTCCTTGCCTTGCCCCCTTTGTTCTCCCGCCCGCCACCTTTCTTTGCTTTAACAGTTAATGCAGCCGACCCAGAGTGTACACATACCTGAAATATATATATTGTATGGATAAAATATTCTAGCATCCAGATATATCAAAAGATTGCATTTGGATGGGGGGAATTAGTTATTGATCAGTAGTGGAGTGTATTGTAATACCCACATCTGTGATTTGGTGGCTGTCTGTATCCAATACATCCCATGTCTTGTTAGAAACTACCCAGCAATGATTCCAACAGAAAAAAAGCAAACGAACAGATGGTCTGCTGGACTGAAGCATAACGTGTAACTGATCCATATTCTTTTGTTATTAACTGATGGTCTTTTGATACAGAATCTGTCTAAATATCTTATATCTGAATATGTTTTGGGCCTACTCTGAAAAACTTCATCCTATCTTTTTTCGGTCTCCCTCAAGATTTCTTTTCACCAGCTCCTGGCAGGAGTTGTTGACGCCGTGAGTGCAGTTCACCAATGTCTGTCCACATGGCCACTTAGTTTTCTAAAGCCAAGTTGAAGTCAATCCCAATTCAAAAGGTTTTAAAGTTATGAGTAGTAGTATCAATTTTGTTTCCTATTGTCCACTTTTCTTTTTTTAACTAATTAAGTTTTATTTTATGCTGCCAGTAGTGAAGGGAATCTATGTGAGACTTTAGCCAGAATAAGTAAATGCTTGTTTTGAATTGTATTGGTGGCAAGTCTCTTGTTTAATAATTTGTTTCCATCTTGATTTCTTTAATTTAAATAAATGGTATCTTCAAAGTTTGTGTCGGCATGTGAAGCAGTATGTAAAGATATATTAGAAATTCAGTGCTGTAACTGTACATGCCTTAAGTCTTTATTTTTGGCCCAATTAAGACAAATTCCTCCTCCTAGATTTATAACTGCAAACAGATTTGAATGCATATACTGCTTTACCTAATGTGTGAAGTCATATCTGTTTGTTCTGCTGGAAATCTTCCTTTTAAAGTCTCAATTAAAAACAATCGCCATTTAAATGTTTATTGTCTGCTGGCCTTTCTCGCCAAGGTCATCGTCAAGGCATGTTCATCATGGTTAAATTATTAGACAAGTATTCTACAAACATAAATACATTTCATTTTAAGTTAGTCCTTTCTAGATTGAAGAAAACTATTGACATTAAACATACATTACAAATGGTGTTCTTTAATATTACAATTAATTTGCACAACAACTGCTTCCATTAAAAGCTTACATTTTTTATTTGCTGCCAAATACTTTTAAGATGAACTAATTATGTCATAATGGTATGTATGGTATAGCATGATAGTCTTGGCAGACATTGTTAGATGGTCAAGTCAGTGTCGCATGTTTGCTCTCTGGAATATATATATCTGCTGGAAGAATACAATCCTTCATCGGAAA